>NW_023505318.1:0-34000 GCF_004664715.2 Peromyscus leucopus | reverse complement strand
GCTGGTTCTGCTGGGCTCCTCCCTGTGGAGGGGCCTTGAGTCAAACTAGACGTCTGTTGGTGGCTCCTACAAGCTTTGTGCTACCATTGCACCCAGCAAATCTTGCAGGCAGGACACCAATGTTGGTTGAAGGACTTGTACCCGAATTGGTGTTTGCTTTTTTATTTTGGTATCTTGCAGGGTAACTACCTGTACCAGAGTTGTTAGAAAATGTGGGGGGCCTCAAAACAGCTTGACCACACAGCTGCCATGACAGGCTTAGAGGCCCAGATACAGCTTCTGGCGGACAACACCTGCACCCAGGAAAAGCCATAAGCTGACCCCACCCAGGGGGGCCTGCAGCTAAGGGGAAATACCTGACATTCAAAACATTCCCTATACCCCTAGACAAATGTCAGCCAATCAAGGTCCTGAACCCTGGAAATCCCCTTATCCCAACCTCCGCTATGATTTTAAAAAAAACAAAAACAAAAACAAAAAAAACACCCTGTCTGGGCCTTGGGCTCTCTGCTCTCACTGCTGCATGGGACAGACAGAGACCAAACCATGGAGCTTGAAATTAAAGACTCTTTGCTTTTACATACAAGATTCAGTCTCTGTGGTGATCTTTTGAGGGTCCCTGCGATCTGGGCATAACAAACATAGAGGTGAAGGCTCTTTGTAGGGACCAGTTTGACTTCTCCATGTTCAATGAGTTTTGTATATATTGTCTTTATCGATAGGGTCTTGCCATTAGTGTGTCAAGGGAAACCTATAGTCTTGGCAACCCAGTCTATAGCCTGGGTTGTTTGGGAATTACTATGGGGACCCTTAGGCAACAACTGGATTAGATGTAACCCATATCTATATCCAATACTGGAAGCTTCATCTGGTGACAAGAGATGTTCAGCTGGAGCTCTTTCTTCCCCATTATTTGTGATGTCATTTAGATTGCCTTCATATATATACATATTTTAAGGAGCTTCCATTGTATTAGAATTTCCATACAAACCCTCAATGGCCCTAATTTTAACTGTCTCTCATATTTCCTCCTCATCCTTATATTCTCTCCCTTTCCCTACTTGAACCCTCCCATTCTAGCCTGCAGCATCCACCCGTAACTGTCTATTCCATTTCCCTTTTTTAGAGAGCTCTATCTGCTGCTCCCAGTCCTTACTCTGTACCTAACCTCTCTAGTTCCCTGAATGCTACTTTGGTTTCTTTTTATTTAATTTAAAATACCTTTTTTATTAGGAAATTTCATTATTCCATACTTTAGTATGTGTACACTTTGTATTTTAGTCTCTCTTTTTCTGATTTGTTTCCCATTTTCTTAATGCCCATTATGAGAAATAGGTTGCATCATTTAGAATTGTTGGTCACTGTTGTACCACAAACAAAATCCAAAGGCACTCCAGACATTACATGTCATTGAAATGCTCTAGATTACCTCCCAGGATTTGACAATAAGACCATGTGCTCAACACACCACATAGTTGAGTCATAGACATAGAGAAATAAAACTGTTACTTGACTGGTAACTTTCATAGAGCTGGGAATATGTTATACACACCACCGGCAAAGAAAAGTAATCATGAATGTTTCATAGCTTGAGCTTGGTGAGCTATACTAAAACTTGCCTGGAAAGATGTATATATTGGTACTGTCATAGCAAGAATATTGTAAGAGTAAAAACATACACTGTTATTGGAGCTAAAAGCCTATGACTAGACAGGTCTTAGGCCTGAAATGAGCACCTGCTGTTATCATTTTACTCTACAGGCCTAGTAGTAAATGACTCCTAAAGACTTGTTGTCATATCTATAGATTAGCGCAACACTCAATCCTTAGCAGAGACCCACAACCCACTGGTCAAGGTGCTCAGCCCTAAGAGGAATGTTTAAGTTGGGGGCATAAAGACTGTATGACTTCTCACAAGAATATGGGATTGGATATCTGTGTTTGGAAGGTTTAGAAGCAACTCAGTTGTCACTGCAAAACTAAGTGCAAGGAAATAATATCACAGAAGGATTTATTACATGAGACAACAGGCTTCAGAAACGCTTTGAATGAAATCAGCCACAAACAATTCTGGGTCTAATCAAAAGGTAAGATTGTGACTGAGGAAGCCTTCATATTCATCTTGGACTCTGATTCCTTAGGGAAACACAACGAGGGGGGATCCTAAGAAGCCACTTAACCTTACAGAGGTTTGAAAAACATGACGTGTATTTGCAAGACAAGCAGACAGCTGGTTCCTCACCTGAATTAATAGGAAGGGTTTTTATTTTCCATGGATCCCATGGATTCATATTACTACAGTTGTAGAACCTGGAGAAATGTCCACCGTGTATCCCCGAGTCATACATACTAGCAGAGTGTTTTCATAAATCTCCTGGACATGTATGTTCTCATTTCCTAACTTCTTCACCTCACATTACCAAGAAAGCAGCAGGAAAAACAATACCATGTGGCATCAGAGCATGAAAGAACGGAATCCTACCCCTAGCTATAAGTACTGACTGCCTCAGACCTGTGTGGAATGACTAGACTGCTCTGGAACAGAATCCAACATTGACCTGCAAAACAGGCTCCCTACCAGGAGTGAGAAAGTGGACTCTTGTAGAGAAAGCCGTGAAGCCTCAAGGGTGTTTACAGGTTCTTCCCAAGATAGGCCATAATAAAATAGGCCAAGCTCATTATCTTGCAGAGGAAATAAAGACAGTTTGAATACCCTCAAAAGAACCTATAAGAAAAGCCTGAGAAAGTAAATGATGTTACCTAAATGGCTTTTTTTCTAGCATGAAGAACTTTATAAAGGTCTGTCTTATATTTTCCCCTAAAAACTTCATGGGTTAGATATTATTATCTTTATTTTACAAGTAAATAAGGATCCAGGATTTTAAAAAATCAATTAATTCTTCTAGATCTGATGAATGACAGATATTGATATTATACCATAATCCTTTTCTTTGATTGGCTATGGGTGCATATTGTTACTTAATATTCCAAATCACAGTCATTAAACAGAATAAGGGTCTCAGCTTCTCTTCTATTTCTGTGAGGAGATACCATGACCAAGGCAATTCTTAAAAAAGAAACAAATTAATTGGAACTTTGCTGTGGATTAATCCTCTTGCACACTGTAAAGGTTTGTCACTTAAATTGGTTTAATAAACCACTGATTGGTGGGTAGCTGGGAAGGTAATTAGGTGAGAAAACCAAACTTAGAATGCTGGGAAGAAGGAGGCCAGAGTAAAGAAGTCACCAGCCAGCTTCAGGGGAAGCAAGATGAGAATGCCACACTGAGAAATGTACCAAGCCACATGGCTAAACATTGATAAGAATATTTGAGTTAATAAGAATTATGAGTTAATTTAAGTATAAGTACTAGTTAAGAATAAGCCTGAGCTACCAGCTGAGCAGGTATAAGTAATACTAAGTCTCTGAGTGGTTATTCAGGAATTGGTGGGCAGGAGAGAAATGTCCAACTACAGAACTTGCCTACAGATTTAGAGGCTTAGTCTATTGTCATCATGGCAGGGGCATGGCAGCAAGTGGGTGTCGTGATGGAGAAGTAGCTAAGACCAGCCTCCTGGTCCACAAGCAGAGAGAGAGAGAGAGAGAGACAGAGACAGAGACAGAGACAGAGAGACTAGGCTTGGTGGCACTGGCTTTTGAAACCTCAAAGCCTATTCCCACTGACATATTTCCTCCAACAAGGCCACATCTCCTATTCCTTCAAATAGTGCAACTCCTGATGACTAAGCATTCAAATATACGTGCCAATGAGGGCCATTATTTTTCAAACCACCACAATAAGAATATATATATATATTATATATATATATATATATATATATATATATGCATATATGCATATATGCATACATATAACTACATTTGATGTAAATGAGAAGATTCAAGACACACAAACTACTCTAGAGTGCATGTAGTCATTTCAACGAGTTTTCTATATCCTGGTGTTTGTAGAGGGACTAAATGGCTACAGTATTCCAGTTTCTCTGATGCCTATGCAATGCCTTTAGACATAATTTTAAAAATATGTTTAGTTTTTCAGTGCTAAGTTCTCCCTGATGATGGGTGACATATAAACTAGGTCTACCACTTTTCAAACTGGCCCTGGGTAAATAAATAAAATCTGCCTTTCTCTTTCCTAACTTTCATAGGGCAAACCTCTTTTAAAAAGTATGTACATGAGAAATGGAAATGCATAAATACACAGCAAAGTCAAAATATCATAAACTTAAACACACTAAATCCTGCAAATCTAAAATGATGTATTCACCCATGCAGTTTTCAAATGTTTGTGTGATGTTGAATCTATACTATTAATTTTTTTTTTTGCAGTACATATATTTTCTCTTATGTTACCTTATGACCAATCACTTCTGGAGGCTTTCCATGGTTGAGAACTTGTTTTGTGATAATTTTCACTGCCATCACCAGCAAGAAGCACACAACTCATCATGATAGTATTCCAGAGTTCTATTTGCTTTTTAAAATTCTCTCTCTCTCTCTCCCTCTCTTCTTCCCGCTCTCCCTTTTCCTATGTGTGTGTGTCGTACATGTGGTTTATCTGTGCACATGTGTGTGTGGGAACATGGGATCAGGCATGTGTACACACACCACAGGAGGCTATCAGGCACCCTTTTCCAACACACTCCCTTGAGCCAATCTTTCAGTAAGCCTGAGGAATCATCATGTCTCCACCCTTCCCCATGGTTTCTGGGAATTTGAATTCAGACTCCCATACTTAGACAAGCACTTTGGCCTGCTGCGCCATTCCCCCTGTGCTGATTTTGTTCTTTTTATGCTTTAACAAACATTTGTTTATACAATACATTCCTATTATAATTTCCACTACCCTAACTCCCCCAAATCCTCCCTCTTTACCACACACCCAAATTCTCTCTCTCTCTTTCTCCTCTCTCTCATTAGATTACAAACAGTATAAAATAATAGCAACAACAGCAACAACAACAATAATAATAATAAAACTAATAAATAAAAAACTAGAATATAACAAACAAATGAACAACCTGCAAAGAAGAAAATAAATACATATAAATGCATGTAAATACAAATAAATACATATTTGCACACAAAGAAATTTCATAAATCACAAATCTTGAAACATAATTCATACTCAAAAGACCTGAAAGGCCAAACAAAACAATAAACAAATAAACAAAAAGTTCAGGACAAGGCATTATGAGACAAAGAACCTTTACAAATACCATTGAGTTTGCTTTGTGACCCTTTATTACTGGTCATGGGGACTAGCATTATGACTGATGTTTTGCTCAGTGAGACTGTTAGAAAAATTATTTTGTTATTTGAGAGCATTTATCAACTGGGGATGGCTTCTCAGTTAGGGATAGTGGTGTGTGTCCACTTCTCTTTCTCAGTGCTGGGACCCCATATGGTCCAGAACTTCACAGGTGCTGTGTATATGGGTTCTCTACTTCATGCTATCCCATGAGCATTATGGTCTATCTTAAGAAACAGTAAAAGTGCCGGGCATTGGTGGCACACGCCTTTAATCCCAGCACTTGGGAGGCAGAGGCAGGCGGATCTCTGTGAGTTCAAGGCTTGCCTGGGCTACCAAGCGAGTTCCAGGAAAGGCGCAAAGCTACACAGAGAAACCCTGTCTCGAAAAACCAGAAAAAAAAAAAAGAAACAGTAAAGGCCCCCAGTTGATTATCAGGGTGTTTATAGATAATTTTTTGTTGCTTCACTGATGAAACTATTAATTTCTTTCTCAATACCCAGTATATTACATTGAGGAAAGTGATCTATCTCATTAAGGGAGATTTTACTGGCATTTCTTTTCTTTTTGCATCCTGCTATGAGGCTTACTCATGACTTGATATTTACAAAAGGCCAGCATGCTTAGTGTGCTCTTCTTACAATACTGTTTTTCCAGATGAAACTGGATTAATCTTGACCATGGCTGATCATCTTCAGCAATATTATCTTCCACACAATTTAATGAACACATACCTAAATGTGTTGTATAGAGCTCAGAGACTAAGAGTAAGAGCAAAATTGTTCACAAGAAAACATTACATTTTGGGTAGCAAAGATATTAATATTTCATAATCTGAAAGCCATATTATCATGAATGATGATGGTGATGAAGAAGGTGTGTGTGTGTGTGTGTGTGTGTGTGTGTGTGTGTGTGTATGTGTGTGTGTATGTGTGTGTGTATGTGTGTGTGTGTGGGTGTGTGGGTTTGTGGGTGTAGTGTGTATAGAATGAAACTAAATAGCTGTGTGTGCATGTTTCAGTTTCTACATATATTTGTATCTATATCTCTTTATGTATGGATATATCTATATATATATCTATATATATCTATATCTATATATATATACCCATACAAATATATATGACAGGCAGATAGATAGATGATAGATACATAGATAGATAGATAGATACATAGATAGATAGACAGATACATAGATACATGGATGAATGGGTGGATGAGTGGATGGATGGATGGATGGATGGACAGATGGATGATAGATAAAGAGTGTACCTATGTCACATAGCTACAGATGTATTTTTAACATGCAGATGACTGGCAAGGAGAAATAAAGTGTTTGTAAATTCGCAAAAAATGAAGCAAAGAAAACTCTTGGATTTGTATATTAATAAACTGAGTGAAATTATCATCCTCTTGCTGAAAATGAATTGGCTGCAGTAATTCCAATGACAACTATCTGGAAATTGTCAACTTTATGAAGTATTTATGCATGCTTGCGAATTTTGCATTTGTTAATTTAAAACTCATTTTTTCTAATTAAACCCAATAAAATTGACAGCATTTTCACACATCCCACCAGTAGTTGGGCTAGGGAGATCCGCAAGCATGGGGACCTCTACTTGGAACCCTAATACTCATGTAAAACTCCAGACATAGCTGAATGCATTGGTAATTCCAGTATTGTGGGACAGGAGGCAGAGACAGGTGCATCCTAGAAGTTCACAGGCCAGGGAGTCCTGTCTAAACTAGAGGTTTCAACCTGTGGGGCACCACCCCTCTGGAGTTGCATATCAGATATTTAGATTACTTACAATCTATAACAGTAAGAATGAAATAATGTTATGGAGAACTGTATTAAAAGGCCACAGCATTAGGAAGGTTGAGAACACTATTCTGGATGTTAAAGTTAAAAGTCAATTAGAAACCTATCTCAAACCAACGGAAAGAAGGGTGCTGAAAACCAACAACAGAGCTTACCCCCTTACCTCCATCTGTAATGCTGTGCACACACAGACTTGCACATGAAGATGAACTCACAAGCACAGATGCATATAGACACACAGCAACACCAGATCTCCCACCAAATAAAACAGCTACTGATAATTCACTTTATTGCCATGGCGTGTTTACAAATTCCTAAGAGTCCATATCGTATGGAGACAGAATGAAATGATGTAGGAAGGTGTACATCAGCACCAGGGTACACTCTGCATTTTGTTTTGGGAGTGTTTACACTGAGCATGTTTGTAAAGCATCAGAAGATACATAAATCTGTTAGCATGTGAACTGCTTAGCTGACAATCCATGTAGAGATGGCCATGGCCGATTCAAGCCGAGTATTCTCTTTCCCCATGTCACAGTTTAATGATGGTGAATCTCTGACATGGTAATTTAAAACAATAACCATTTAAGAAAATATTTCTTTTTTTCCCCTTTGGTTTTTCGAGATAGGGATTCTAAGTGTAGTTTGGTGTCTGTCCTGGATCTCGCTCAGTAGACCAGGCTGGTCTCGAACTCACAGAGATCCGCCTGCCTCTGCCTCCGAGTGCTGGGATTAAAGGCGTGTGCCACCACCGCTGCTGGTGAAAAATAGTTCTTCACAGTAAGATGTTTTTGCTAAAAGTGAAATTATAGACAGTTTCTATTTTACTAAAACAGATTGTTTTTTCCCAATGAATTTAGAGAGTAGTAAATCAATTTGTTCTCAGAGTCAAGTTTTTGATGAACCCTTATGCACAGTGTAAATCCAATATCTTTCCACAAACCTTGTGACTTATAATTATTTTGTAAATAAGCTGATTAATGTGCATAGAAAGCCAGGAAAGTTAGTTTTCATTCTTGCTTCAAAGACTGTATTTATGCTTTGGGCGTGTGATAAAATTATTTGTAACTTAAGGTATTTCCAATAACCTGACATAAATTTGAATCTAGTTTTTTTTTCTTTTGTTGGGAGATAGTTTATGCAAGCAAAACACTCATACATGTGCAATATATATATATATATATATAATATATATATATATATAGCATTATAAGCAATTATCTAGTCTAATACACACTGCTAGTTACATTGTTTTAATGATACTTTACATATAAATAATAATTAGAAAAAGAATACTGTGCTTCAATACAAGGAGGCCAAGCAGAGATGAGAGATACAATGATTACTATTTCAGCAGTTGTTAAGTATGTAAAAGGAGATGAACATCTAGTTTAGGATGGTTTGTTTTTATTTTCCATCAGAAAAGGGAGAAAACTACAGGGAGGGGGTCCATGATAGTCACACATGCTTTTGGCCGGAACCTGACATGCTTGGAACTCAAACTGCAGGGATACCATGAGTTAGAAACAAAGAGCAGACAGATGAACAATCCTCCACAGAGTTTTTCCAATTAGCAATGCAGGATTAGCATGCTGAGTTAGATTAACAAATATTTTGTCTAGCCAGGATATGATGTGGAAATTTTTAAGTGAGGTTTAAAATGTCTACATTTTTCTCTTTCCTAAATATAGTCTCTCACCATCAAACCAATGGTTTTGTTGTCCCAAGAAAAAATGGGGCTCAAGTACATAAAGATTTTATCTCTCAGTTTTAGGTTATAAGTGAGTACTATCTGTCTTGGAGGAATTTTTCTATATTATTTAAAATACTGATATAAGAAGAATAATGTAAGAATTAGTCTATTTATATACTGTAATATGCACAGTACAATATTATTACTACTTTAAGAATATGGATGATAAACTTTCTGCATAGATTTTTGTATACCACAGGTAAGCAAAATATGTTACATCCTATTTCCTGGAAGTGTAACACAATCTTAATACATAGAGCATGTGGAATATGGAGGCCACATTCTTATTTAATAAATGAGTAGTGGTTAAATTAATGATGTATTACTTACATTAATGTATCGTCTTCACATGCCGATTATTTAAACTCCATGTGAGACCTCTGATATATTTTTTCATTACATTCTGTATAAGAAATATGATAATGCCTGCCCTGCTGCAGGGCTACAACGGGTTCTCAACCACCCTAAGGAGGGAATTTAGGGACAGGAAAACACACCAAGTCTAGATTCTGATCAAGGTGCAACTTTATTTCCTCCCACAAGGGTTTATATAATTCCTGCAGGGTAGGGGGATCAAGAAGCTGTCATCTGCATAAGGTGGGGCAAGCTAACAGATGTTTGTATAGGATGTTACAGGGTGAGAGGGTCAAGGGCTCTGACTCAATGTCCTGTTGCTAGGCAACCTGACTGTAAGCTGACCTAGTTCCCTGTCTTGTGGGGGTTTGTATTTTTTCACTAACTAGAGAGTCTGTCCTTGTCCTGACAAATGCCCAGAATGGGAACCTCGTGTTACCAGATTCTGCAAGGTTACAACTGAACATAAACCATATACAAACCCATTACGGATAAGAATATATAGTAAGAGTATTAGTCATGCTTCTCTAGAGGAACAGAACTAAAAGAATGGATACACATCACAAGGCAGGCATTTGTTCTGAGTACAACTTATAGAAATCCCAGCTATTGTTTCAATGCAAACATAAATTAGAAGTAAGTCCGGCCACAATACAAAGTTAATCATAAGTAGTACCATGTTTTCTTCTGCACTGGGAAACCATGTTATTCTGTGACTTCTGATTTGCCTTTTCCATGTTTGCTGTGTGGGTTTGATTATTAACAGTTTCTACTTTCTCTGTCCCATATGTCCTCCATTGATGATAGTTGATGAATTATTCATAACTATGATCATCTTGCAAACATACATTTAGACATATTAGTCTATCAATTGGAGTCATGTTTTCAGCTCATTGTGTAATGTCAGTATGGTAACTAGAAAAGACAAAGATCTGCTTTAAAAGTACCACATAATTAAATACCCAAATTATTTCTCCTCAAGAAATAGAAGAAGGCTACATTCCCTGACTCTCCTTTAATATGACTCAGTAAACATTTAGTGTGGCTAACCTTTGTGTACTGTGAGCTTGGACCCATGATGTTAAGCTGAATTTAACTAGTTTGTGGCTCTCCTGAGCCTTGTTTGTTTCTTATGGCAATACAAATCTAATTAACAGAGAGACTATGCCTTAATATTCTTGACTGACACATTTCAAAGGCCAAAGTGACATATAGAGCTACTCATTTAATGCCTAGCACTATGCAGAGTGGAACTGAGTTTTGCCATTTAATTAAAAATAGAAGCTGAGGTCACTTACCCATGAATGGCATGAATTCAACCAACTTTAAAGGTCCACAATGTACTTTAAAAGATCTTTGTTAGAACAAAAACGTATTGCAAGAGTGACGGAGAGAACTGGAAGGGTGAGGGAGGGGTTATATGAGATCACATTTCATTATATACCTGTATGAAGTACTCAAGAATGAAGAGTTAAAAGAATAGCACAGAGTGCAATTCAAGTAACATAGATTTTAAAAGACTGAATGAGTTTGATTAAACAGCTTCCTTGGGGAACCTTCGAGATTTCGGTTCACTAATGGTTTTCAGACACTTAGGTGTTAGAGGTCAGACCAAGACAATCTGTTGAACTGTGGCATGGTTGTCATAGCTGCTGGAAATAAGTAAACAAGAGCAGTGACATTTCTAAATCCCTGAAGGCTATGAATGATAAGATGACCCTGGGATTCAGAGAAACTACCCATGGTTCCTCTTAGCAATCAGAAGTTAAAGAGCCACAGGCCTGACATTATCTGCAGGAAACATGGAGACACACAAACATACAGCACTACAATTCTCAGGACACAATGAACCAGAGAAAAAGTAATTTGCTTAACACCATTATATTAAAATACATTTGAAATGCACAAATCTGAAGTTAGTGCTCTACAACACTTGGGTTTTCTTCTTTGTAAGACTCTGACCCCTGTAACAAACCATGTACTCCTTTCTTCCTAACAGACTGCTGCTCTTAGCTACTCTTAGATTTATAAAGCTTCTCTCAATACAAGTTCAGAAAGATACATGTCATTTAGTCCTTATTGTGATTGTAAGACAGGCTCCTAGTATTCTGACCAGTCATTGACATCTTAATGTTTCCTAATTGTGAAATAATGAAGCCAATTGAATTCTTGGATTCACTGAAAATGGTTAGAAAATATATGGAGACATCAATTACTATGTGTGAGAATTCAAATTCAGTTTTATTACTCACACTATAAATCCTCCCTCCAGTAATGCAGTTCCAAATTGGTTTCTTCATCAATGATGGAATTGTCTATGGCATTATTAGGGGATGAACACTATAAATAGCAACTCTGTTGACTAGAAAACAGACACAGAAAAATAAAGAAGTGGACCCAAAAGAGAAGGATCTGGAATGTTTCAAAAGATCTATTTTAATCCCCAAAGTTAATAAACAAGGGCTGAGGACACAGACTAAGTGATAGCATGCTTGTCTAGTGTTCACTGGCACTAGGTCCTGGATTCCACTCTCAGCAATGTGTAAACCCTATGTTATAACGACACAGGGCTACAATCCCAGCACGTGGGAGGAAGAAGCAAGGTTGAGAAATTCAAGGTCATGTTTTAGTCATGAAGTGAGTTCCTGAATAGCCGGGCTGCATGAGATTCACTTTCAAAACAACAAGTTAATAATAAAACAACAAAACAATGGAATAGAATTTCCTCCTTGATTATCCTGTCTGGCTCAGTACCTTAGTACCTAGTTTCACCACTTGCTGAGTGTAGACTGTAACAAAACAATCACAAGTCACACATTTCTGTGGCTGGAGAAGTCTGATGTGCTTCCCTCCTTTTAGAGCGGCTCCAAAAGAATTGCTCTACAGGAACTCAGTGAGATCCACCACAAGAGCATCTATCACTTCCCGTTCACCAATTCAGACATTGCCTTCCATTTCATTTGTGATTAAGATTCTATTTAAACTGCCAAGGCAGCAGAAGACAGAGCATGTGAGCGTCCTGCTTACCTGGGTCTACAGTGGCACCCTGCTAGCAAGTTCTTGCTCATTCTAAATTAAGTCACATAGCAGTAAAGAAGCTAAAGACCTCTTTTATGGTTTGTGTGTTGTAATGTAATTAACATTAAGGGTCAATAATCAGATGTAGATAAGTTTTCACATGTATAGGAACTTAGATAAAACTGACATTAATTTAATTTGTGCTCATCTTCAACTTCAGTGAAGTCCTACTCTATAAATCTGAAAATTTGTACTAAGCACATTTATTCTTAAATTTGTGTATATATATATGTGGTGGTTTCGGTAAGAATGGCCCCCATAGGCTCATATATATAAATGCTTAGTTCCTAGGGAGTGGCACCATTTGAAAGGATTAGAAGAATTAAGAGGTGTGGCCTTGTTGGAGGAAGTATGTCACTTGGGGTGGACTTTGAGGTTTAAAAATCCTACATTAGCACCCCCACCCCTGATTTAAAAATCAGGACATAGCTATCAGCTACTTCTCCAGCACCACACTGCTGCCGCCATGCTCTCTGCCATGATGATTATAGACCAAGTCTCTGAAAGTATAAGTGAGCCCCAATTAAATGCTTTCCTTTATAAAAGTAGCCTTGGTCATGGTGTCTCTTCACAGCAAGAGGTCAGTAATTAAGGCAATAGGACCATGACTATGATCTTTTGCAGTCATTGCCAACAAACATACATTAGAAAAATAAAAATAAAAATTTGTCCTGCCAGTTCTGCTTTCCAGAGATGGTTATTTTTAGCTGCTCATGGTTTTACTTTGTTCTCCTAATACTAATTTGGTTGGGGGCTACAAGTTTGTGATTTGCAAAAGGAGTGTGACTTTGGCAGATTGAGTATTCCTTATAAAATTGTTGGGTACAGGAGCATTATAGAAATCAAAGGGATTTGTATCATAATTTGTTTACACTAATTACTATAGAGTTAGGTTAGCTGGTCCCCTTCCCAATACTCTGCTATGTCTTTATCCATATCTCAGTAGGTTTGCTGGTATTAAAGAACACACTGTGCACAGCTTACACGTGAGTTCTCGGGGTGTGTAATCTGCTCCTCACACTTACACACTATGCTTTTGCACCCATTGAGCATTTCCCTAGCTTTTACCTATCTATGTGCTGACTACAAACTGTCACATGAGATCAGCTATGAGAATCTGTCATAGCTTGGATAGCTTTTAGATTTTTGATCATTTCATATTTGTTAACAGCCCATCCTCGAAGTGTTTTATATATAGGGATAGGCTCGCACCCATCTGGTTTCCATGAGAGATTTACATCTTCACTGTTACTCGTTCATGTGGGGTTAACTAATGGCAAATTCTGTACTTTGGTGAAATCAGGAGGTGTGTTCTCCCAGGTGTTAAGAGCAGCTGTGTTGTGAAGGGACTCAGACACATTAAAAACATGAAGTCGACACGAGACGTGCGATGCTAGAGAATTGGAGGTAATTCCTCTCTTAAGCCGTGCTGCAGAAAGAACAGACTCTGGATTTTCCATTTACCATGATGTAATAAATTCACTTACTCTCTAAGCCAGTTTGAGCCTGATTTTCTGACACTTGCAATTGAAAGAATCCTAAGGGCTTCACCCATCTCCGATTTAATAACTTGCTCTTCAAATTAATTTTGAAAATCTTTTTTAAGACTTTTTATTCTTTCATACTATCTCTGTGGCTTTCAACAAGCTGGGGTAGAGACCTTCAAGGACATTCACAAGAACATGTGCCATCTGACAAGCTATTTCCCTCACAAAGTTCTTTCCCCGGAAAGCTCTACCCCATTTTGCTTCCTCTTTTCAATGTCTCCATACCTAATTTCATGTCAACTCCTTCTAACACAGACCATTTCCAAATCCATCCACTTTTTAATTTCATCCAGCTTTCCCTGATGATAATTATGGTTACACCAATAGAGACTTAATTCATCTCCAATCTCCACTTTCAATCCTTTATTTTCCAAATAGAGTTTTATATTCTCTCCTTGTTATGAATAAAAACCCATCACACACAGAAAACAAGCACACACAACCTAATAAGGGTTATTTATTTTATTATTACTTCCATTCCATGTAATACAATTTCATACACAAAGCAATATTTTATTAGATTATCTAATTTGCCCTCAGATTTCTTCAGAATTTATATGAATTTTAAATTGATCTGTGATGTTAGCATGTTGGATAACTTCAGTACTTTATATAATTCTTAAAAAGCTAAGACTTAAGTATTGTTGGTACCATCCTCCATCTAACATTTATTGAAAATATAAAGTGATTTAAGAAACATTATAGGGCTGGAGAGATGGCTCAGAGGTTAAGAGCACCGACTGCTCTTCCAGAGGTCCTGAGTTCAATTCCCAGCACCCACATGGTGGTTCAAAACCATCTATAATTGGATCTGGCACCCTCTTCCGTATATATAATAAATAAATAAATCTGTAAAAAAAGAAGCATTATAGCTGGGTTGGAGAGATGGTTCAATGGTTAAGAGCACTGGCTGCTGTCATGAGTTCAATTCCCAGCAACCGTATGATGGCTCTCAACCATCTATAGTGGGACCTGATGCTTTTTCTGGTATAAAGTTGCATATGCAGATAGAGCACTATTAAATCTAAAAAAAACAAACAAATAAAAAACCCACTGTAGTTGTTTAGCTATTCATAGTGAATAGTCTTTCCTTTTGTTGTGAAAAAAATGAAAAATTAACAGATAAAGGAAAATAATTTAAACATTTGAGTAAGTAATATATATGTACTTCTTTTCTTAGAGAAGTCGTATTTTTCCATGTTGAGTAAATAGGGTTCCCTTTTTCTAGTATATAAATTGAAATGAGAGACATTGATACAGGCTGAACAGTAGCCATGGACACAGAGAGGAGTCATCAAGTTTATGGAGCAAAAACACAGATATATTGTAACACATTTCATATCTGAATCTATATAAGTTTTGTTTGAAACATCCATTCTACAGGGCTCCAGGTGCAACCCTGTGACAAATATTTGAATCAAAACTGGACAATAAAAAACCAGAAAGATAAAAGAAGTACTTATACAGCTAAATGAGCCTGGAAGGGTAGTGATCTCCATATGATTATAAATAAATTGCTTCCAATTCACTTTGTGTCTAAATAGCCTAAATACACAGCTTAATTTTATTAATCATTCCCTTGCAATTGCAGCAACAATGGGTATATTTTCACAAACAGTTCAGAATTTTAAGTATTTTATATTGTAATGTCCATTTCACTGCATTTATATCAGAAGGTATGAAATGGTGGTTACCTAAACATGTCAAAGTGACTTCAAGAACCACAAAGAGAAAGACAATAGGAGTGTCATTCGTGGATAAAATACTTAAAGATAATTAGAGGAAGTGACATTTATGAGGTTAGCCTTAGAAACTTAGGACATTGTTTTGTTTTAAACCTCAGGTTTACTGATAATGGAAGATACTTGGTATAGCACTCAGTTGTTTCACAATTAAAAAGTGATTATCAGTTCATGAGCAAACCATACTCATCTTTGTAAGAATGCAACTGTTCTCTAGATTTGGCTAAGGTGTGCTCACCTAACATTTTTATTTTCTATCCATCAAGAACTACACTTCATCCTTCCTATGAAGATAAATGAATGTAACTGTCTGCCTGTTTTCTCAAAAGGATTGTGCTTTCTTAGCAAAACATGAGGCGGGTGGAGAAGAGAGAGGAGACTATGTTACTTTAAGGATAAAAGGCATATCACATGAGGAATGATGATACTATGGGGATGTTATAATGAAAATATATTTATAAAGTAATGATTATGAGGTGAGATGTTTTAAGTTTTCCTCCTGCAATACAAATAACTTCTCTAGACATGAAAAGAAACATGAGAGTGTCAGGTGTCAAGGTATCCTCTTAGGACTTGGGGGTAAAAGAAAGGAAGCAATCAAGACTTCATTCACACACTGGGAAAGGATGAGCAAGGGTCAAAAGTAATCCTCCTTGTTCAAGATTCCATTTCCCCGACAGCACAGCCAGGGATGCAGGTTGAAGGTCAATCAGATTGCAAGACTGAAAGCAAGTTTGATCTCCATATTGCTGAGGGGAGCTGGGTGATAACTGCTCAGTTCCTCGTGGTCCTGTGAGTCCAAGATTGGAGGATGTAGACAGGACTGTAGGGAAGAGACCAAATCAGAAGACAGAGATGTACATAGACGACTGTTTAGATCTATCAATCACCCTTTGAGGGTATATCTGAAAAGTGTTCATCCACTTATCCAAAGAAGAGATACGTAGGCCAGGAATGAAATTTATGGTTGATTCAACCTGGCTGTGGGAATAGGGTAGCCCTCATCTGAGACTCCTTCCAGAGATTGTAGCATACCAAGTCTACAATACGATAGAGCACAGCTCTTCCCTTGGTGCCTTCCAGGACAGGTCCTGTAGTGACCGCCCTATGTTTAAACCTAAAATGTTCTAAATCAGACACTGTCCTTTAGCCAGAGAGGGAAGATTTTAAAAAGTCACCTGAGAGACGCAGAGTCATGTGCTAAAGGATAAAAGCTTGCATGTCTGCATGGGATGTTATAAATGGAGGCAAGACCTTGGTTATGTCTCTGGGTGGGCATGTGGGGACACACATGCAGAGGGACTTGGTTTCGGTTGTAATGCATTAGGAATAACTGAGCTAGTGGTCCTGTGTGGGCATTCAGCCATTATTAGGTGTATAAATGATTACAATTTGATATGACAGCTTAGGTTTTGAACCATTTAATTCTAAGAAGATGAGTAGTGGAGCTTTATTGATTGACATTTTTTTTCATAAGACTCTATGAATCGGACTCCAAGATCCTAGCATCTGAATCTAAAAGAACAGACAGACTTGCTACATGAGGATTGAATGTTTTGACTAAATTTGTTATTTTCAGCCAATTATTTATGTATATTTTATTGTGATGTAGTCCAAAGAGAAGCTATAATGTGATTTAAAATTTTCATCATGACAATATATTTAATTGCCATATGAAAGCAGAAATAGGTTATTCATTTAGTTCAGTACTTACTCGAATGATCTGCCTCTTAAGGGAACTAATTTTCAATGGGAAGCTCACATGAGTGTGTCCAGAGATTTACATATATTAGCTCATGTTTATCACACTCAGATTGTGGGATAGTACCTCATTTATTTTTCTCTTTTAGGTGTTTTGTTTTATAGACAAGGATGATAAACTACAAACAAACCAATCCCAAAACATAGTCAGTGAATAGAACACAGGATGTCAGAGACAGCAACTTTTAACAACCTCATGCTGCTACTTCTGAGACATTTAGACTTCAGAACATGTACTTCTTATCTTCTCCTTGGGATGTTCTGTGACTTCTACTGAATTACTCAGGTTTATCTTCATAAAAGTCACCCCTGAAAACACCTGAGGATCTCCAGATTCTTTACCTATTGTGTCCTCTAAAACTAATTTTTAGATTTAGTATTGTGTGTATGTGTCAGGTGTCATGATGTACCTAGGAGGAGTAAAGGAGATAATTTGTTGTGTATGTGTATGCCCTCATGCATTCATGAGGAGATAACTAGCCTATGTATGGTATGTCTCCATGCATGCATGTACCCCTAAGAATACAGAAAATACTCTGTGTGTGTGTGTGTGTGTGTGTGTGTGTTGTGGTGTGCGCATGCGTGTGCACCCATGCTTTCATTCACTCTAAGGAAGAGAGAGGATAACTTTGTATGTATGGGTATTTCCCCAAGCATGCATGCATACACCCCTAAGAACAGAGGATATCTTGTGTTAACTTGTGTGTGTATGTGTATGCCCATGTGTATGCATTCACCTCTAAGGAATACAGAGGATAACTTTGTGTGTGTGGGGTATTCCCCCAAGCATGCATTTATTCACTCCAAAGGAATATAGAGGATAGCTTTTGTGTTTATGGGTATGCCTCATGCATGCATGCACCCTAAGAATACAGGGGATAACCTGTGTGTGTATGGGTATGCCCCCATGATGCACACACCCCTAAGGAATACAGGGCATAGCTTGCAGAAAGCTGGCCCTTAACTATCTTTATGTATTCACAGGGATCAAACTGGTTGTCGTTCTTGCCTACAAACCACCCCATCTTTTTGAGCCATATTGCTCACCCTCTTGTTTCTTTTAATTGTTTTCCTAATAGTATAAAAATGATTCTATGGTGAAAGTGGAGAGCAGGATGATGGACTACATAGATATATGTGAAACTCATCAAAATGATGCTACTTAATGATGAAAGAAAGATGAGAAACAGCAGATGAGAAAGTAAGCTATGCAACATTAAAATTACTTTGATAACAACTTATCCCAACCAGAATGGCCAAGATCAAGAAAACTACTGAAAAGGATTTTTTCAATTTTATGAAAAAGATGTTACTTTGTTTGGTTTTTTTTTTTTTTTTTTTTTTTTTTGGTTTACCGAGACAGGCTTTCTTCTCTGTGTAGCTTTGTGCCTTTCCTGGAACTCGCTTTGGAGACCAGGCTGGCCTCGAACTCACAGAGATCCGCCTGCTGCATCCCGAGTGCTGGGATTAAACATGCGCCACCGCCTGGCTGTTTGCTTTTTTCTTAACTACCATTTCCATCTTTCACTCTGGTATGTTGCTCTCACATGTGTAGAGTTCCTTATACTTCTCTAATCAGTAATTAATATATCTAATATACTTAATGTCCATATCATTGTGGGAATCTCCCAGCATTTTTAAAATGATAGGTAGCACTCTTTCCTCATTAATGTCCTGATTAACCTGCATTCAATCCCATTTAGAAAGTCAATGAAAGAACTGTTCCAGTTAATTTTCAGAGACTCTGGTGAATATGAAATAATATGAAAAGAAAAAAACTAAGACATGAAGTTTAAGCATCACCTTGGATATCACACATTGAAGAAATGTATAGAAAGTCTTATAGAATGATATAGTATATAAAAATTATTCAACAATGTACATGACAGGTAGGAATTTCTTTAGCATTGTGTGTGTGTGTGTTGTGTGTGTGTGTGTGTGTGTATTATGTGCTTTTCATGATAGGAAAGTGTTTCAATATCTTATTATTAAGATAAGTGCATCAGCCACTCCGGGGAAGACCTACCCAACTTGGCCCAGGTTCTGGCCACCGGGCAGGTCCTCTTCTAGACCCACCAGGAAGGATCCCTTCTCCAAGCCCCCGGCAGCCCTGCAATCTCCACGCCCTGCCCCCACACCCATCTGCCCGAGACCCCAGTCGCTTCTGAGACTTAGAGACTGGCCCCCAGCTCCCATCCTCCCCCAACTTCCTTCTGGACCAGAGGTGAGTATCCGGGCCCACCCGGACCCATCCCTGGGCACCAGCCACTCTAGGAAGACCTGCCCAACTTGGCCCAGGTTCTGGCCACCGGGCAGGTCCCTTCTAGCCCACGGGAGGATCCCCTTCTCCAAGCCCCCTCGCAGACCCCTGCAATCTCCATGCCCTGCCCCACATGCCCATCTGCCCGAGACCCCAGCCACTTCCTGAGACTTAGAGAACAGCCCCCAGCTTCCATCCTGCCCTGATTCCCTTCTGGACCAGAGAGAGGGCTCCATCCTGCCTGGACTTCCTTCTGGACAAGAGCTCACATCCTGACCTGGACTTCCCTTCTGGACAAGAGCCCCATTCCTACCCCGGACTTCCTGTCTGGACAAAAGCTCCATCCTGCCCAGACTTCCGTCCAGATAAGAGCTTCCATCCTGCCCTGGAGTTCCCATTTGGACAAGAGAGCTCCCATCTGGACAAGAGAGAGAGACTTCCTGAATCTGTCAGCTCTGTTCTGAACCAAGTGCACTGATAAGACCAAGAACGAACCACAAGGAGATGGCAGACATCAAGGCAGAAGTACATACAACAAAATGAAGAGCAATACAGCATCACCAGAACCTAGCCTGCCTCCAACATCTAGACATGAACATCAAAAATTGGAAGAAGCAGAAGAAAACAGCCTTATGAATAACATCATGAAGAAGGTAGAGGCTTGTGTAGAGGAAAAGACAAAAAATGGGAAGAACGCTATAAACAACTAGAGGAAAGGGCAAACAAATTAGAAGAAAACAATAAAGTCCTGGAAGAAAACAATAAAGTACTGAAAGAAAATCATGAAAAAGCAATGAAACAAATAAAGGAAACAGTCCAAGACCTGAAAAGGGAAATAGAAAAAAATAAAGAAGACACAAACAGAGGGAATGCTGGAAATAGAAAATCTGAGTAAAAGATCGGGAACTTCAGATGCAAGTATAACCAACAGAATGCAAGAGATGGAAGAGAGGATCTCTGGCATTGAAGATACAGTAGAAGAAATAGTTTCATCAGTCAAAGAAAACACTAAAGCCAACAAAGTCATGAACCAAAATGTCCAAGAAATTTGGGACACCATGAAAAGACCAAACCTACGAATTATAGGGATAGAAGAAGGTGAAGAATACCAACTCAAAGGCACAGAAAATATATTCAACAAAATCATAGAAGAAAACTTTCCCAACTTAAAGAAGGAAATGCCTATGAAGATACAAGAAGCCTATAGAACACCAAACAGACTAGACCCCCAAAAAGTCCCCTCGACACATAATAATTAAACAACTAAATGTACAGAATAAAGAAAGAATATTAAGAGCAGCAAAGGAAAAAGGCCAAGTGACCTATAAAGGCAAACCCATCAGAATAACACCCGATTTCTCAATGGAGACTTTGAAAGCCAGAAGGACCTGGACAGATGTAATGCAGACACTAAGAGACCATGGATGTCAGCCCAGACTAATATACCCAGCAAAACTTTCAATCATCATAGACGGAAGTGAACAAGACATTCCAAGACAAAGCCAGATTTAAACAATACTTATCCACAAACCCAGCCCTACAGAAAGCACTAGAAGGAAAATTCCAACCGAAGGAAGTCAGATACACACTTGAAAACACAGGCAATAGATAAAGCCACAGCAGTAAACCCCAAAGAAGAGAAGTACACACACACTACCACCAAAAATAACAGGGATGAACAATCACTGGTCATTAATATCCCTTAATATCAATGGACTTAATTCACCTATAAAAAGACATAGGCTTACAGAATGGATATGAAAGCAGGACCCATCTTTCTGCTGCATACAAGAAACACATCTCAAATTCAAAGACAGACACTACCTAAGAATAAAAGGCTGGGAAAAGACTTTCCAATCAAATGGTCTTAAGAAACAAGCAGGTGTAGCCATCCTGATATCCAACAAAATAGACTTCAAACTAAAATCAATCAAAAGAGATCAAGAAGGGCATTACATACTCATCACAGGAAAGATCCACCAAGATGAAGTTTCAATTCTGAACATTTATGCCCCAAACACAAGGGCACCCACATATGTAAAAGAAACATTACTAAAGCTTAAACCACATATAAAACCCCACACATTAATAGTGGGAGATCTCAACACCCCACTTTCACCACTGGACAGATCTCCCAAATCGAAACTTAACAGAGAAATAAAGGACTTAACTGATGTCATGACCAATTGGACCTAATAGATATCTACAGAACATTCCATCCTAACAAAAAAGAATATACCTTCTTCTCAGCACCCCATGGAACTTTCTCTAAAATCGACCACATACTTGGCCACAAAGCAAATCTCAACAGATACAAAACAATTGGAATAACCTCCTGTGTTCTATCAGACCACCATGGTTTAAAGTTAGATTTCAACAACAACAAAAACTACAGAAAACCTACAATCTCATGGAAACTGAATAATGCTCAACTGAATCACCAATGGGTTAAGGAAGAAATAAAGAAAGAAATTAAAGACTTCCTAGAGATCAATGAAAATGAAGACACCACATACCCAAACTTATGGACACTATGAAAGCAGTGCTAAGAGGGAAATTCATAGCACTAAATGCCCACATAAAGAAGTTGGAGAAATCTCACACTAGTGACTTAACAGCACACCTGAAAGCTCTAGAACAAGAAGAAGCAAAGTCTCCCAGGAAGAATAGATGCCAGGAAATTATCAAAGTGAGAGGTGAAATTAATAAATTAGAAACTAAGAGAATAATACAAAAAATTAATGAAACAAAGAGTTGGTTCTTTGAGAAAATCAACAAGATAGACAAGCCCTTATCCAAACTAACCAAAAGACAGAGAGAGAGAATCCAAATCAACAAAATCAGAAATGAAAAGGGGACATAACAACAGACATTGAGGAAATCCAGAGAATTATAAGGTCATATTTCAAAAACCTCTACTCCACAAAACTGGAAAACCTAAAAGAAATGGACATTTTTCTGGATAGGTACCACATACCTAAGTTAAATCAAGACCAGATAAACTATTTAAATAGTCCAATAACCCCTAAGGAAATAGAAACAGTCATTAAAAGTCTCCCAACCAAAAAAAGCCCAGGACCAGATGGTTTCAGCGCAGAATTCTACCAGATCTTCAAAGAAGAGTTAATACCAATACTCTCTAAATTGTTCCACATAATAGAAACAGAAGGAACATTACCAAACTCCTTCTATGAGGCTACAATTACCCTGATTCCTAAACCAAACAAGGATGCAACAAAGAAAGAGAACTACAGACCGATCTCCCTCATGAACATTGATGCAAAAATACTCAATAAAATACTGGCAAACAGACTCCAAGAACACATCAGAACAATTATCCACCATGATCAAGTAGGCTTCATCCCAGGGATGCAAGGGTGGTTCAACATACGAAAGTCCATCAATGTAATACACCATATAAACAAACTCAAAGAAAAAAAACCACATGATCATCTCACTAGATGCAGAAAAGGCATTTGACAAAATCCAACACCCCTTCATGATAAAAGTCTTGGAGCGATCAGGAATACAGGGAACATACCTAAACATAATAAAGGCAATTTACAGCAAGCCAACAGCCAACATCAAATTAAATGGAGAGAAACTCAAAGCAATTCCACTAAAATCAGGAACGAGGCAAGGCTGTCCACTCTCCCCATACTTATTCAATATAGTACTTGAAGTTCTAGCCAGAGCAATAAGACAACATAAGGAGATTAAGGGGATACAAATTGGAAAGGAAGAAGTCAAGCTTTCCCTATTTGCAGATGACATGATAGTATACTTGAGTGACCCCAAAGATTCCACCCAGGAACTGATAAAGCTTATAAACACCTTCAGCAACATAGCAGGATACAAGATCAACTCAAAAAAATCAGTAGCCCTCCTATATACAATGGACAAAGAAGCTGAGAAGGCAATTAGAGATACATCACCCTTTACAATAGCCACAAATGACATAAAATACCTTGGGGTAACACTAACCAAGCAAGTGAAGGACCTATATGACAAGAACTTTAAGTCCTGAAAAAAGAAATTGAAGAAGATGTCAGAAAATGGAAAGATCTCCCATGCTCATGGATAGGCAGGACAACATAGTAAAAATGGCAATTTTACCAAAAGCAATCTACAGATTCAATGCAATCCCATCAAAATACCAACACAATTCTTCACAGACCTGGAAAGAATAATACTCAACTTCATATGGAAAAACAAAAAACCCAGGATAGCCAAAAGAATCCTGTACAATAAAACAACCTCTGGAGGCATCACAATCCCTGACTTCAAGCTCTACTATAGAGCTACAGTAATAAAAACAGCTTGGTATTGGCATAAAAACGAACATGTGGACCAATGGAATCGAATTGAAGACCCTGACATTAACCCACACACCTATGAACATATAATTTTTGACAAAGAAGCCAAAAGTGTACAATGGAAAAAAGAAAGCATCTTCAACAAATGGTGCTGGCATAACTGGATATCAACGTGTAGAAGGCTGCAAATAGATCCATATCTGTCACCGTGCACAAAACTTAAGTCCAAGTGGATCAAGGACCTCAACATAAATCCAGCTACTCTGAACTGCTAGAAGAGAAAGTAGGAAGTAGTCTTGAACGCATTGGCATAGGAGATCACTTCCTAAATATAACACCAGTAGCACAGACACTGAGAGAAACAATCAATCAATGGGACCTCTTGAAACTGAGAAGCTTTTGTAGAGCAAAGGATACAGTCAACAAGGCAAAGCGACAGCCTACAGAATGGGAAAAGATCTTCACCAACCCCACATCTGACAGAGGACTGATATCCAGAATATATAAGGAACTCAAGAAATTAGACATCAAAACGACCAACAGTCCAATTAAGAAATGGGCTTTAGAACTAAACAGAGAATTCTCAACAGAGGAAACTCAAATGGCTGAAAGACATTTAAGGAATTGCTCAACATCCCTAATCATCAGGGAAATGCAAATCAAAACAACTCTGAGATACCACCTTATGCCTGTCAGAATGGCTAAGATCAAAAACACTGAAGACACTTTATGCTGGAGAGGATGTGGAACTAGGGGAACTCTCCTCCACTGCTGGTGGGAATGCAAGCTTGTACAACCACTTTGGAAATCAATATGGTGCTTTCTTAGAAAATTGGGAATCAATCTCCCCCAAGATCCAGCTATACCATTCTTGGCATTATACCCAAGAAATGCTCAATCATACCATAAGAGCACTTACTCAGCTATGTTCATATCAGCATTGTTTGTAATAGCCAAATCTGGAAACAACCTAGATGCCCTTCAACTGAAGAATGGATAAATAAATTGTGGCACATATACACAATGGAATACTACTCAGCAGAGAAAAACAATGACATCATGAGGTTTGCAGGCAAATGGATGGATCTAGAAAAAATCATCCTGAGTGAGGTAACCAGACTCAGAAAGACAAATATGGTATGTACTCACTCATAGGAGGATGCTAGATGTGGAACAAGGATGACTGGACTGCTACTCACATCACCAGGGAGGCTACCTGGAAAACAGGACCCCAAGAAAGACACGGAGAAATGGAATGAGATCTACATGAACAGCCTGGACATGAGTGGGAGCAATGAAGGCGAGGGTCGAGGGAAAGAGAGCGGGAGATCCTAGCTGGATCAAGAAAGAGAGGAGAACAAGGAATAGGAGACCATGGTAAATGAAGACCACATGAGAAAAGGAAGAAACAAAGTGCTAAAGAGGCCCACAGAAATCCACAAAGATACCCCACAAAAGACTGCTGCAATGTCGAGAGACAGCGGACTGACCTACTCTGGTGATGGATGGCCAAACACCCTAATAGTTGTGCCAGAAACCCCATCCAGGACTGAGGAATCTGGATGCAGACATCCATGCTAGGCCCGGTGGAGCGCTGGGAGTCTAATTAGTGAGAAGAGGAGGTTTATATGAGCGAGAATTGTTGAAACCAAGTTGGATAAAGCACAGGGACAAATACCAAATGAATGGAAACACATGAACTATGAACAAAGGCTGAGGGCCCCAACTGGATAGCCTCTGAATAGGTGAGACAGTTGATTGGCTTGATCTGTTTGGAGGCATCTAGGCAGTGGTACCAGGTCCTGGGCTCATTGCATGAGTTAGCTGTTTGAAACTGGACTTATGCAGGGATCGCTTGGCTCAATCTGGGGGAGGGGACTGACCTGCCTGGACTGAGTCTATCAGGTCGATCTCAGTCCTCGGGGAGACTTGATCTGGAGGAGGTGGAATGGGGGTGGCTGGGGAAGGGGAGGGGCAGGAAGGGGAGAACAAGGGAATCTGTGGCTGTTATGTAGAACTGAATAGTATTGTAAAATAAAATAAATAATAAGAAAATAAGTAAAAAGAAATGATTGAGGAGACAGGTTAAAAAAAAAGAAAAAAAGAAAATTAAAGGTATTAAGAGTTTCAAAATACACATGAAATTCAGCACACAAATTAGTATATGTAAATTATCTTTGTGATTGGTTCTGCCCAAGAAATTAAAGAGTGTGACCCTTTTCTTTTCCTACAATTACTTTAATAAAGACTTTTTTTAAATTGTTACTCTGGATCATATTGAGTTTGATTTTTTTAAAACATCACTGATTTAAAAAAACACTTAACTGTTTGGAAAACAAATAGTAGGTATGTACCTGTACTTATATACAAATGCTTGCAAACATTTATATAAATCTAACACACACATACACATACATATATGTATATGTACCTAGACATGTACAAAGCCTTAAAAATCCCTTTGGATATAATAATACATATTTAAGGGTGAATATGTAGTTTTGATTCCACTACTGGTATTTCTGCAGTTAGGTTGAGAATCCTGCTTTGACCTCAGATAAGTATCAATTATTTGGGTTATTATGTCTCTCCTCAGAAAACACAATGTACATGCGGCCAGGAAACTGCATCCACATCCTCTTATTTGTAAGTCAGTGACATTTATCACTCTTCTGTAGGTCAAATTGATAAACATTAGTATAGAGAACATTGAGATTCAGGAAGTGAGATATAGTAAGTGATTTATATGAGTCTGTCCATGAGTAATAGGCATTGGCATCTTTGTCTTTATTTCATGAAAGAGACTTAAGAATCTTCTGAGGATTAAACCTATAAGATATCAAACAATAGCACTGATAAAACTCATCATATTCACATATCTGTTTAATAGAAAAAACACTGTCAAATTTGGTCCCAATTAGAAGTCATTGTTCCTCACGTTAAACTAATTTATATTTCTTCCTTTCACATCACCATCCAACATAAGACTTAGTGAACAGAAATAGATTGTTCAGTGCATAGGAAGGCAAGAAAAGGGGATGCATTGGGAAAGGACAAAAGAAAGAGAACAAGAAAAAAAAGAAGGAAGAAGAGGAATGTAGTTAGAAGTTTTCCTGTGTCCCTCCCAGCCCACAATCAGGACAAATCTGTCCCATTCACATCCTGAAGCTATTTAATTCCAAATAACCACATGGAGGCTTATATTATTTACAAACTTGATGGCCTATGGCTCAAGCTTCTTGCTAGCTAGCTCTTTTAACTTAACCCATTTTTATTAATCTATAAGTTGACCTTGCTTTCTCTTGGTAGAGCCTGGCAGTGAGTGTCTCCTCCACCTCCCCTTTCCTCTTCCTCTCTCCCAGTTGGAATGTACTGCCTAACTTATTCTGCCTCATCATTGGCTAAACAGCTTTAGTTATCAACCAATCAGAGCAATATGTATTCACAGCAATATGGAAAGACCTCCCACAGCAGAGGAAGATAGGAAAGGCAGGGGTGCAGTAAAGATCTTGCCCTACTGGAATAAGCTAGGTTAGATATACAGCTGGCTAATTCGTCTTTGCTATCACAGCAGCATCAAGTCAAATGTGAGAATATTCACAACTGTATGTAGATGTAACCAACCGTCTTATTAAATAACAAACAGAACCAATATAAAAGCCAAGAGGTCAGAGCTCAGAGCTAAATCTCACCCTTCCTCCTGTGGTGTCCCAGCTTCCCGAAAAAGAGCTATATCCTGTCTGTCGGTCTTTTTATAGTATTTTGTTCTGCCTTCTCATTGGTTGTAAACCCAAACATGTGACTGCTTTGTCACTGTATGTACACCCCCCCCTCCAGGTCTTAAAGGCATATGTCTCCAATGCTGGCTGTATCCCTGAACACACAGAGAATCTATGGGATTAAAGGCATGTGCCACCACTGCCACACTCTGTCTATGGCTCTAATAGCTCTGACCCCCAGGTAACTTTATTATTAACATGCAATCAAAATCACATTTCAGTACAATTAGAATACCACCACAACTGTAATATGGCATTTGTGGTTAGGAAACACAAACAACATCATGGTTGACCTTTTGGGTCAGGGGTCATATACATAATAATGAAAGTAGACTATGGAAAGAAAGGAATCAGACATAAAAGAATAATGCTTGCTTACATGGCCACATCCACCAAAGAGTCTCAAGGTTCTTTGTGTATGTTGCTCTGGTTCAAGATGTTTGCAAAACATAACAGTTCATAGTTAGATGTCACTATATTATCCATTTTTTGACATGAACTTATCTATTCCCAACTAAACTTTTTATTAGAAATAACCCTGAACAAAAATATTAAACTTGAATATGTGGAGTGACATCTGTTCTAACAGAGAACAAATTCTTTTTTGATGACATTTGGTTTTAAACCTAAGGCCTTGACTATACTAGCCCACAACTCTACCACCATGCTGTAGTTCCAACCCCCAGAAGTCTATTTTAAATGTATAAGAAATAATGTACATGGCAAGTCTTCAAGCATCTATCTTAACAAGTTACATTTCTTCTTTAAATGAGCTACAAATTCCATGTTAGTTTTTTTTTTATACACTGTTCCCCCATTGTGATCTAATCCTTGTAATTCATTTTAAAAAGACATATTGGTCCCCCAAAAATGTGTGTTCTTTATGACTTTAATATCAATTTATTTTTGCTTTTAGTTCCTTATAAAGACATGCTTTATTTCTCATTTCTACCTCTGGCCACACAGTGCATGTTAAACAAGGAACACATAATTAGTTTCCAAGATGAAGAAAACCTTGCTGCACGAGGCTTTAATTGAGCATCTTAAGTCTCATTCTGACACTTTAACAGCAGTCACTCTCTGCTTGAGGCAGCATATATTTTATGTCCTTTTGCTTTTTGCTGGTCAAGACTTCTTAAGGGACCTTCCCAAGGAACTGATGGTCATTAATATAAATTTGAAGTCAAGGAAGAAATGAACATGGAAAACTTCCAGACTCTGCCAGGATGCTCTGACAGGCCTCTGATTTAGCATCCTTCCCTGACAGTGTGAATTATAATTAAACCAGAGACATATGGAAGGCAAGTAACTGAATGTCATTGGAGCTGTCTGCATTGAGAGGGGGAGGAGGCATCAAATGGAAGATATGGAAACTAGTTTCTAAAATCATTTCTGGTTTCCTAACAAAGCTTGCTGGAGCAATGGTGTAGGTGGGCACTAGGAGTCATTAGCTTGAGATAATCTTACAGTGTAAGAATATGCTTTTTCCAAGGGACCCCTCATTTCTAACCCCACCAAAGTGTTCATGCTGATGACAGCAACTCCTTCACAAGAGTGAGGTATACTTTTCAATTAGTGTCCTAACATGACACAAAGAGTCACCAACGCCAGAGATATTCCAATTTTGAATAGACTGCAATCTGAGAAGATTATTTGGAGCACTACAGGAGGTGACCACTGTCACGTGGAGTGTCATGCCAGTTAGAATAGTGGGTAACTGAAGGGATGCAAGTGTCAGATAAAAGTTTAAGAACTTAATACATATATGATTAATTTTGTTAGTTTACCTTACTAGCCTATTCTTACTTTGCATTTTGTTATCTCTGGAAGTGTGTATGCTGTATCAAACATACAGTAGAAACACTAGCCATGTCTGTAGTTATGAGTAGACTGGACAAAACACAAATTTTCTTTAGATGTATGATTTTATGGCTTCATGATACTGAGATACAATACCAGAGGCAATGATTGTTTCCTGGGTGAGAAAGCAAACCACTGTACACATTAGTATTTTTACATGTGAGGGGCAGTGTCTGTTAGAAGAAAATGCTTCTTAAAAATAACAAAATCAAGGAAGAAAAAATTAAATTCTAACCAAATATGAATGATAATGTGAGCTTATTTCTATATCTTTATCACTTTCTGGTTACACACATACACACAAAGAAAATAGTCATGATAAGTGTTGTACTAATTTAGCACTGTAAAATCTCCTTATGTGGCTGAATTTATTGTATTATTATAGCAAATACAAATGTATATTACCAGTTCATAATTTATGTGTAAAGAATATAATTTTATCTTAAGAACTATTCAGTTATAATGGCTATGTTAAAAATTGATGACCAAATCTAAGCAAATCCTAATCTGATTATTCTGATAAAACCAACAATTCATATTCCTCTATTAATACATTAATATACACATGACTTAAGAAGGACCTGGGTTAGAACTGGATATGCTTATGATGTTGGTCTGTCACTGTGTTAATAGTCTTACCATGTCTATGGCAAATTACTGAGATAGCCACGTTAAAAGAGTCATTGTGATTTTTGGTTCATTTTTTCAGTCTATGGTCCATAGCCTCTGTTGCTCCCTTAGTAAGGCAAAATGCCATGGTGGAGAGGGTTCATTAGAGTAAACATGCCCAACTCAGACAGGAGGCAAGAGGAACATGGTAGAAGAATGCCGTTCACTTCCTAGAAGCCAGGGAGCAAAAGATTAAGAAGAGGGATCCAGAAAACACATGGTTTAAAAGCATGGCCTTCAAGTTTCTCTTCTTCCAACCAGACACCATCTTCCCCCATCCCGCTCTCTCCCAAACTTTACTTAATCAATGAATTAAACCCCATTATTTAATAATCTCTGACAACGCCCTCATAGAGACACCCAGAGCTGTGCTTTTCCAAACTCTAATCAGTTTGATGGTTGATGGTAACTGTGAAGTCATCTTGCACTGTCATTCTTATACTAGTTCATAGGTGTCTTCTGGGCCACTTAGGAAGTGACTTATTAAAACTCTCAGTTAGCAAGGATTGCATGATTAAGAACAGTTTTCCTCATTGGTTTAGAATCTCATTAAAGGACTCCTGGTGAATAGTGTTCAGTGGTGAAGCTAACACAACCAAAATAGGAATCCACAGAGAGGTTTGGAGACCCAAAAAACTCCCTCTAGAACCAACTTTAAAGGGTTCCACCAGTTCATCATCATACAGAGAACCAGTCTCCAATGTGTGAACTTGTGGCACAAAAAAATATAGAAACAAAAGCAATGTCTGATCCTTCCCCTTATTTGCCCTCTTCATTAGATGCCTACTATGGCCTTGCTGCTATTACCTTGTTCTTCTAATGTGGAAGAAGTTCAAATAAAGTTCTCTGTAACACATCACCTACTAAAGAAATCCCAGTGTAAACTCTGCTACAAGTCTAGTGTGACTTTACTGTATATTCCTCATATTTGGAATGTTCTCAAATACTCAGGTTATTTGTTTTCAAATTCTGTAATTATTTACATCAATTTTTCTCACAATGGTAGGTTGGAAAGCAAGTCCTCCATTCCCTAGATGCCATGAAAGAAAACTCAAGATAATAACCACAGGTCTTGAGTACTCATTTTTACCTAGTGACCTGTTTCCCCTCTTGACAGTGCATCTGACCTGTGCTGTTGCTTAGATTCAGAACCAAGAGTTTTTTGTCACTTGTCAACTTGCATGGACCTTTATTTCAGTTTTTTGGAAAGAAAAAAAGATGATTAAGATTCTGGAAAAACCTGATTTAGACAGTGCCCAGGGGTATTAATGCTACTCTCTTGGTTGCAAGACTCCAGAGAGATAGTTGTACTGGAGGATGCGCTGTATTCTCAATGCATTTATTTTTTTATACATCCTGTTACGTAACTGAATGTGTATAAAATCTGAAAGGTCTGTCCTTGAGCCTCTTGAGCAGGACCATTGATGTTTAGATAATACACACTCTCTCACTCACAAATATGTGCTGTCCTGTCTCCTGAAAGAGACACACATATTCCATAAAACCATGGCAAAAATTTTCAGCTCTAATAGTGCCTTCAGTAACCTGTCAATATGTTCTGTCTCAGTTACTTGGACATCTCTGTGATACCTGAGACCAAGAACTCTGCCAGAACCCACATGTGGAATTCTTACCCACACAAACCAAAAGAGGAATTATTAGTGTTGATTAATGCTAATAATTGTGTGGCAATATTTTACAGAGAAACAGCAAACTGGCAGAAGCCCAGATGATACTTTCCTTAGGTTTTTATTTTGTGTGCATGTCCATGTGTCTACAGATGCATGTATGTGTGAATGAAGCGTTCAGAAGCCAAAGGTCAACAATGGGTGTTATTCCTCAGACTCCTAGACCCCTTCCCCCTTCTTTTTTGAAGTAAGGTTTTTTCGCCTACTTCCCCCACCACCCCTCCCCTCTGGATTACTCCCTTTCTGTCTCTCATTAGAAAGGATCAGGCTTCCAAGAGACAGAAAACAAACATGACAACATAAAATATAATAGGATGAAGCAAAAATTATCATATCAAAGTTGAAACAGCAACCCAGTAGGAGGAGAAGAGTTCCAAGAGCAGGCACAAGAGTCAGAGAAACACATATTCTCACAGTCTGGAGCCCCATAAAAATACTAAGCTAATAGCTATAAGATATATGGGGGAAATATGGAAAAGCATATGTGGAGAAAATAAGATATTTCATGTTAAAGTAAAATTTAAACAATATTTATCTCCAAATCCAGCCCTCAGAAGGTGCCTGAAGGAAAATTCCAACCTAAGGAAGTTAACTATTCCCATGAAAACACAGTAAAACATAGTACAAGACCAGCAAAACCCAAAAAGAGAAACAAAAATACACATTCAAGCACCTGAACTCCTGCGTGTGAGCACCTGCACAAATGTGCACACACACACACACACACACACACACACACACACACACACACTCACACACATGCCACTAGCACCACCACCACCAACAAAATAGTAGGAATCAACGGTCATTGATCATTGATATGTCTAAACATCAATGGTCATAATTTCCCAATAAAAAGACACAGACTAATAGAATGGATGTGAGACAGGATCCATCCTTATGCTGCATCTACAGAACACACCTCAAGATCCAGAATATACATTACCTTAGTATAAAGGGTTGGGAAAAGATATTCCAAGCATATGTACCTAAGAAGAAAGCTGATGTAATCACTTAAACATCTAAGAAAATAGACTTCATAACAAAAATAATCAAAAACAATAGGGAAGGACACTACATTCTCATCTAACAAATGAATTAAGATGACATATTAATTCTTAATATCTATGTACCAAACACAAGGGTGCCCAAGTTGATTAAAAAAAAAAGCACTGCTACAACTTAAGTCACATATTTACCCTCAAACACTGAAAATAGAAGATTTCAGTATCCCATTCTCCACAATGGGCAGGTCATCCAGAAAAATAAAAAAAAAAAAAAAAAAAAAAAAACCTAAACAAGGAAATACTGGAGCTAACATGGTATAAAACAAATAACCTATCAGACATTTTCAGAACATTTCACCCAACCACAAAAAAAAATATACTTTCTTCTCTGCACATCATGGAACATTCTCCAAAAATAACCACATACACCGCACAGCAAGTCTCAACAGATAAAATAAGATTGAAATAACTCCCTGTGTTCTGCTATTAGACGGTCACCGATTAAAGCTAGGTATCAACAACACCAGATACAACAGCAAGCTTAAAAGCTCATGGACAATGAACTCTCTACGTAACGAAAATGGGCCAAGACAGAAACAGAGAAATTCAAGACGTCTAGAATCCAATGGAAATGAAGACACAGCACATACAAACTCATGGCGCACAATGAAAGTGGCTCTAAGGAGAAAATCCACAGCACCAAGTGCCTGAATTTAAAGACAAATTGGAGTGCTCTCCTACCAGCAATTCAACAGCACACTGAGATCTCCAGAACAGAAAATGTAATCACACCCGAGAAGAGTAGAAGGCAAGAGATAATCAAACTGCAGGCTGAAATCAATAAAGTTGAAACAAAGAGAATAATGCAAGGAATTAATGAAATGAAGAGTTGGTTCTTTGAGAACATCAGCAAGACAGACAAACCCTTATCCAAACTAAGAGGTCGAGAGAGAATAACCAAATTACCAAAATCAGAAAAAAAGGGAACATAACAACAAACACCAAGAACATCCAGAGAATCATGGGAACATACTTTAAAAATTTATGTTCCATCAAACTGGAAAATCTTAAAGAAATGGATAATAGGTACCA
>NW_023505317.1:0-2000 GCF_004664715.2 Peromyscus leucopus | reverse complement strand
TAAAAATTAGGTTTGTTTTTTTTAACATAAACATTTTTTTTGTGTTTTTGCTTTTTAAATCTTGGTCCCACAGGAATACAAGATGGATAATTCTACATTGTGAGGAGATGGTGGGTGCACTGTAGAATTCTTAGCAGCACCCCCCCCCCCAACACTCAGTGGTTGCCAATAACAACCTTCCCAGTTTGGAAATCCAGAATATCTCTCTATGTTGCTGGCAAGTGAAATCACTCCGATTGAGAACCTCGGTTTTGAAGCTTATTTAGAAAAGTGAAAGGAAGTTATGAACGTGCTTAATGATGAACTGTTGCTTAGTGAAGAAGAAAGGCCAGTGTCAGTAGTGTTTAATTTAGTAAACAGACTCTGGTCTCTACTCTCATAGCAAGGATTATTGTCAGAGGGAGAGAGAGGAAGCCCAGGATGGAGGATTGGAAAGTGAGCTACCACACCTGTGGAAGGAAGCCATGAGCCAAAAGAAACGAGGTTATTTCTCTTCTGCCCGTACCCCATCCCATCTCTTTCTCACCCATTAAGTGGCCCCACCCCAAGGAAGCCTTTTTGAATTCCACACTCAAATTTGCAGTAGGATGCTCCTCTCTGCATTCCCATGTTCCTAGCAGTTCTTCTTCACCAACACAATTACAGCCATGTGCTTACAGACCCATCTCTTCCCAAAGACTCTTTCCAGGGTCTTTGGCAAGTGACCATGCCTCACATATCTTTGTGTACTCATTAATGTTTATACTTTGTGGCCTAGGTGGTGATCAATTAATATTTATTAGACAGGTGAATATATAAGTGAATGGTCTTAGAAAGGGAAAGTTTGAGAAGTCTACAGATTATGTATACTTTACACTATAACTAGAGCAAATCTTCCCGAGACAGTGAAACCAATGTCTCTGGATATAGCCAGTCAAGGTTATATGCCTATAGGTGACTGCTACACCATCAGATCTGAAACTTCTGTGAAAAATCCCCAGATTTAAAAATCACACATGTATCAAAAATTCATATTCGAGATTCTATTTCCTGGAGAAATTCTTGACCAGAAAACCTAGTCTGAGTAATAACATCATTTTTAAGCCACTGTTTTAGGGAGGTCTCTCCTGCGTCCTGCAGAGCATTTTTTTTTTCTGAGTGGGAAATGCAAAATTGGCCAGACCGGGGGGGGGGGCTGTCTGGTACAGCAGAGGCTGAGTGCAGCCACAGGGCTCCACTTTTAAGCTCCCTCTGTGCAGGACTCACAGAGTTCAAAATGCTGAGCAAGTATTTAAAGAATAACTGTTTGAAAAGAGAGCGAGGCATCCAGCATGGTCCTAATTTTAGTTTGGAAACATCACCTTAGTTAAAGATGCAAAGGTTGTATTTGAGGATCATTAACAACAGAACTCTAGAGAAAGGGAGACTGTACTGGGGTGTGGGAGTGAAAATACAAGAGCTCCCATCTGCAGAAGGTGGCCAGGTAGAGTCTTCGGCACTCCATTTTCCTAATGTACATTATGCTTAAGGTGGATGCATAATACCGGTCATGTGTTGTCTACATAACTGCCTGCCTTTTGTGATACTGAAGCTCCTGGCAATATTGGCTTCTGTTGGAGTTTGTCTACAGGCAGGAGGTTGGTTAAACCAAAAGAACGCCTGTCCTGGGAAGACAGCTCAGTCAAGTGATTTTGGTGCATGAAACCATGAGGGCTTAAGTTCCAGCTCGAGAACCCACAGTATAAACAAAACAATAAAAACAACAACAACAACAACAAAACAGAAATGGTGGCCCATGCTTGTAATCACAGCACTAGCAATGGAGACATGGAGGGATGGTTAGCATCGCTGGGGCTCACTGGCCCCTACCCCAAAAGTACTGAGATCCAAGCTAGTGAGATAACCTGTCTCAAAATGGAGGTTAATAGCTCCTGAAAACAACATCCTAATTGACCTTTGGCTTCCACGTGTACATAACAAATGCATCCACTACACCCATACACACACACACACACACACAC
>NW_023505316.1:0-25000 GCF_004664715.2 Peromyscus leucopus | reverse complement strand
ACACACACACACACACACACACACACACGAAGAGAGACAGAGATTGAGAAACAAAAAGGAAAGAAGATGAATGTCTGGCTTTCCTAATAGTTTTATCCTTCTTGCCTAATGAGTCCATTGTTTTGGGCTTCAATATCTGAGTTGATAACACAGGAATTGACTTTTATAAGAGACAATCCTGGGACGACTATGTTTCTAGACCTGTCTGATGAAGGGCCATACATGGGACTTCAGTGGACTTGTTAATGTTAACAGAGCCCAATAGGCCAGCCTACACTCTGTCACCACATCTATCCTGATGGTACATTTCTTCCAGTGTCTCCACAGAGCATTAATACATCCATTCTTAGGATCTGGTCCAACTGTTTCATAACAAATTGCAATTATAAACTCCTGTATTATGTCATAATGGCATGAGTTCAATCCTAATTTTCTTGCCAAGTCAACTTTCCTGAATATCACCACAATTGTTTTTCTTCAGCAACCACTTCATCTGGAATACATAGGCTCTGAGAGAGCAATACATCTAAAATCTGACAGACACCCAAGACAACTCACTTGAAGTTTTGGTGTCATTGATTTTTTTAAGTGCCATCCTTCCCAGGATTCTGAGAAATGTTCTGATTTTGTCATTTTAAATCTGTCCTTTCTCTACAAATAGGACCTATTCATTTGTGATTGACAATTCTTGAGACATACAGAAGAAAAACTTAGACTAACTCATGAATTTTTAATATTCATGGGGCACTGGCCATCTGTGTATGCTTGGTTACTTGTTTACTGGGGACTCAGATTGTGAAGGGAGTTATATTTGAAAAATGTCTGATTTGCAAAAAGCAGAATAAGTATTTTGCCCAAAACACCTAGCAAACGGTTATCTCCAAATATCACTCTATGTGTAGCCAGCTTGGAAGAGTTATGCAAAACTGAAAACACCAGCCATCTATAAATATTGATACTGTGTGACCAAGGTCAAAGAGTGAATGTAAGGACAGGAAATGTCTGGCAAACTTAGTAGACTCCCTCACCTGCCACCTTTAAGCCGTTGTCTTCTTCCAAACAATGCTTAAATTGGCTTTGTTCCAAGCTGGAGGAAAGGGAACTTTGGAGCGCGTCAGCACATACCCAGGCATCACTGACAGAATCCTGTGATTAACTGTACTATCACCATGTTGACAACTGCTGCCTTCATTGTGAGGGCCTGTCAGTCAGTGCTCTGCATCCCAGGTGTGGGCCCTTCTGTGAAGCTTGGGTGCCTCCATCCCGTCATTCCCTCGGTACCTATAATCGCCTACAGAGCATCTTTGTGATTGTGTATCAGCGTGGAGTTGTCAAGAAAATGGCCATCCTTAGAAAAAGAACAGATAATAAAGCTTGTGTGTGTATGTGGTGGGGGGAACATCAGGAAATGGCAGCCACAAGTCAACTCCTGGAAATAAAGGCAGAGAGGTAGCTGCACCTCTCCAGTGTTGGGGCCACAGAGTGCCAGGCACCTCTGTTAATGTGGGTTTGGTTTCTATAGCAAACCTGTCAGAGTCCTCCTCCAGCAGTTGTTAAGCTCTGCTAAAGCTGTCTTTCAACCAGGTAATTAATGTGCCATGATCTCCACACCACACCTCATCGGAGAAAATATTAAATTGTGCAGGGAGCATTTAAGTATATTTTCCCATGGAAGTCATATATGGAAGAGCATAAGCTTGAAGGATTCTATTTTTATTCTTGGTAACAACTGATACTTTTATTGCATTTCAGTTTTAATATTATGCCCCTATGCACTGCCTTAACTTTAGTCACTAACCAGCAAAAGGTAGTTACAAATAATGCAAAAAGAAAGGTTCAAGAAACTCAATTAAAAATTCTCCATGATTAGTCATAAAAGGAAGAACCAAGGCCTAAATCTGGGGTTTCTAATTCTAAATCTTATCATGAAATATAAAGTTTAAGCAAGCAGAAAATACTACTAAGTAACTGGGGCTCTCAAGATCAAAATGTGTTAGCTAGGTCTTGTGTTGTGCCCTGAAGATGAGCCTGGAACATCTAATTAGGATGTTAGAAATATTATAGGATGGATGTGTATTCTCATAGATGATCACTTTAACATGGTATTTATATTAAAACACAGTATTTTTAAAATTTTCCCTCCAAAAAGTATAACAGACATTGTCTTAGTTAGGGCTTCTATTGTTGTCAAGAGACACCATGACCACATCAACTCTTTTTATTATTATTATTTTATTTTATTTTACAATATAATTTAATTCTACATAACAACCACAGATTCCTTGTTCTCCCCCCCTCCCGCCCCCTTCCTTCCCCCAAGCTCGCCCCCAATTCCCATCTCCTCCAGGGCAAAGACTCCCCGAGGATTGAGATCAACCTGGTAGACTCAGTCCAGGCAGGTCCAGTCCCTCCTCCAGGCTGAGCCAAGCGTCCCTGCATAAGCCCCAGTTTCATCAGCCAACTCATGCAGTGAGCACAGGACCCGGTCCCACTGCCTGGATGCCTCCCAACAGATCAAGCCAATCAACTGTCTCACCTATTCAGAGGCCTGATCCAGTTGGGGCCCTCAGCCATTGGTTCATAGTTCATGTGTTTCCATTTGTTTGGCTATTTGTCCCTGTGCTTTATCCAACTTGGTTTCAACAATTCTCATTCATATAAACCCTCCTCTTTCTCGCCAATTGGACTCCAGGAGCTCCACCTGGGGCCTGGCTGTGGATCTCTGTATCCGGTTCCCTCAGTCATTGGATGGGGTTTCTAGCATGACAATTAGGGTGTTCGGCCATCCCATCACCAGAGTAGGTCAGTTCGGGCTGTCTCTCAACCATTGCCAGCAGTCTATTGTGGGGGCATCTTTGTGGATTTCTGTGGGCCTCTCTAGCACTTTGCTTCTTCCTATTCTCAAGTGGTCTTCATTTATCATGATCTCCTATTCCTTGTTCTCCCTCTCTGTTCTTGATCCAGCTGGGATCTCCCACTCCCCAAGCTCTCTTCCTCGACCCTTGCCCTTCATTACCCCACTCACATCCAGGCTGTTCATGTAGATCTCATCCATTTCTCCATCATTGAGTGATCCCGTGTCTTTCTTGGGGTCCTGTTTTCCAGGTAGCCTCCCTGGTATTGTGAGTATCCTCCTATGAGTGAGTACATACCATGTTTGTCTTTCTGAGTCTGGGTTACTTCACTCAGGATGATTTTTCTAGATCCATCCATTTGCCTGCAAACCTCATGATGTCATTGTTTTTCTCTGCTGAGTAGTATTCCATTCTGTATATGTACCACATTTCATTTATCCATTCTTCAGTTGAAGGCATGTAGGTTGTTTCCAGTTCTGGCTATTACAAACAATGCTGATATGAACATAGTTGAGCAAGTGCTCTTGTGGTATGATTGAGCATTCCTTGGTATATACCCAAGAGTGGTATAGCTGGATCTTGGGGGAGATTGAGTCCCAATTTTCTAAGAAAGCGCCGTATTGATTTCCAAAGTGTTTGTACAAGTTTGCATTCCCCCCAGCAGTGGAGGAGAGTTCCCCTAGCTCCACATCCTCTCCAGCATAAGGTGTCTTCAGTGTTTTTGATCGTAGCCATTCTGACAGGCATAAAGGACCACATCAACTCTTAAGAAGGAAGACATTTAATTGCATTGGCCTACAGTTCAGAGGTTTAGTCCATTGTCATCATGGAAGGACATGGTGGTGTTCAGGCAGACACAGGGAAGGAGCTGGAAGTCCTATATCTTGATCTGCAGTCAACAGGAAGTGAACTGAGTGTCACACTGAGTATAGCTTGAGGAAAGGAGACCTCAAAGTCCACCTCTACAGTAACACACTTCCTCCAACAAGGTCACACCTTCTCAACAAAGCCACACCTCTAATAGTGCACTCCCTATGAGCTTATGGGGCCAATGACATTCAAACTACCACAAACATTTTCACAGTCAGATGAAGAATCTGGGTGATGCTTGAGAATGCAGGTAAGAATGTTTGGCTCTAGGACCTAGGAGACAGAGACAATACCTATTCTAGAATATCAGCTGGAGTCAAACTTTCTTCAGGATTGTCGCCGATCCAGTAAAGTGTGTCTTATTTTAAATGAATGAAGACCATGGAGCAATGAATTGAGGAGAGAGATGCTGCAATGCTGGGGAGATAATGATGGGTAGGGGCAGGACATTGGGGCTGTTGTGAGTGAGGAGGAAGATGGTGAATGCTTCAGTTTACAAGTAGTGACTATCCAGCCTGGTGCTGTATCTGGGTAGCCTGGAGCTCAAGGAGAGTAAAGAACAACCCATGGGCTGTTTTGAAGCTTATGGGGATAGTTCTGAGATCAAAGAAAATACAGAAGGAGTCAGAAGTTAGCTGAAATAAGAGACGTAGAAAATTCTGAGTAGTATGTCTTTCATGAAAGTATTGTAAAAAGTCAGAATGAACCACCATTGATCTGATGTATCTGTATGGAGCAGAGCCTGTATTAACAAAAAAAAGTGCTAAGAGGTTTGAGACAGGTGGGAACATGGGATATTGTTCTGCTTGTCCTCGCTCATGGAAGAAGAGCCAAGGATGGAAAAGTATGAACTGTGTAAGAGATTTGTTTCAATTGTACTTAGGGAGATTCTAGCAATGGTACAAGAAGTAATCAAATTGATGAGCTTAGGAGATGTCAGTTTTACATTTGAAAGGGACTGGAGTCAGCAGGTTCTGCCAATAAAGCAAGAGGGTCATTCTGGTGATACACGGGCAAGAAAACTCTCCATCCTAGAAAGCCTGCACCTGCTATGTTCTCCCTGTTCTACATACCCAGGAACCAAAGTGGACCATGCTTGTGTCTCAGTATCTTTCACTGTTGACCTCAATGACTGTCCACAGAGATGGGCATTGAGCCTAACATCAAAGAAAGTCCTCTGAGACTTTTTAGCTTTGGGCAAGAGTAAAAAAACAATTTACCTACAAGAATCATAGCACCTAGCAGTCATTTTTGTCCCCAAATTGAGAATAGTACAGAGAGAGAGAGAGAGAGAGAGAGAGAGAGAGAGAGAGAGAGAGAGAGAGAGAATGAACACAAATGTTTTGATGACAGATTCTACAACTCCAGACATTCATAAAAGCAACTCAGACTTGAACATATGGGCCAATAACCCTCTTTTCATTTTGGCTAAGTTTTCTCTGAATTTTAGTCATTTTCAAGTTCTGAGGTTAAATGAAACACTGTGACTCAAAGGAAGAGAGAGAAAACAAGGAGACCTGTATGAATGAAATTATGAAACAGAGAAACAAAAAGTAGGGACATCAGTTTAATATAGTGCATATCAAAGATTGACAAATGTTTTATAAAAAGCAAGAGAGTAAATATTTAAAGCTTTATAAACTGTATGGTTTGCAATTACCCAACTCTGTTACTAGAACATAAAGGTAACAAGGACATCTGTGTTGGGGTTCAGTGTTAGAGTTCAGTCCCAATCTATTAAAGGGTTCCTTGAGGAGGAGAGTGAGGAATTGGAAATGCTAGAAAGGAAATATAGTAGATGAAGAGAAAAGAGAGAGATACAGGATAGCTTCAAAGGCCCTGGGCCAATATCCAGCAGCCCCAAGTTTATTTCTAAAGGACTTTTTATACACTAGCAAGGGGGGAGGCAAAAGACTTCCCCTTCAAGATCAAAGCACAATGTACAACCAAGTGTAGACTCTCCAAAACATCTGGTAACCATGCCCCACAGCAAAGCATCTTGTAATTAGGCCTTGAAGCATAAGACACCTGGTAATCATATCTTAGCACCTATTATGCAGCCTTGGAGAGCAACATAAACTCTAACTCTCTGACCTTGAGTCAAACTACAAGTTGGAATCTTTGTGGGCTCCGATACATTTATTTTTTTTAAAAAATGAGTATGGCTGGGTTCCAATAAAACTTTATTTATAAATAAAGTTTTTTTTTTTTTTATAAATAGAGGTGTCAGGTCAGATTTAGCCTAGAGTCTATATGTTAGTTCTACATTTGCCCTCCAAAACTCATTTAGCTTTAATACTAAGTTTATCAGGACTCTCTGACCACAGTTCCTAGACTGGCTTGATATTGAATGGAAAAAAAATATTTTTTTTATTGAGGATACAATCATCTTATTACCTTCTTGCTTGGAAATAAACATGTCTGATTGTCCATTTAAGATCAATGTCGTTTCATGCGCCACTTGAATCCATCAGTGGGTGTTTAACCTCAAGCATTAGGTGTCCACAGAAGTACCAGGAATTCTGTGTCCTGGCCCCTAAAGCCAACATGCTAGAACCCTATGATGTCATATTCATCGAATGAACACCAGCAGTAGAGTGTAGCTGGAGGCTTCTCTCCAGTTCCCCAAGCCCGCAGCCCCACAATCCACTTATAAAATAATCACTCAGACGCTTATATCACTATAAACTGTATGGCCATGGCAGGCTTCTCGCTAACTATTCTTTTATCTTAAATTAACCCATTTCTATAAAATCTATACCTTGCCACGTGGCTGGTGGCTTCCCAGCGTCTCACATGCTGTTTCTCCTGGCGGTGGCTACAGTGTCTCTCCCCAGCCTTCCGCTTCCAGAATTCTCCTCTCTCCTTGTCCCACCTAACCTCCTGCCTGGTCATTGGCCATCAGTGTTTTATTTACATAAGTGATATCCACAGCAGTAGAGTTGCCTGCTTCCTCTTTCCAGTGACCCCTGAACCACACAGGACCATCCCTACCACCATTTCAAACTTTAGGAGAATTGAACTGTAACGAAAACAACATTCTCAGTTCCTTTATCAGGAAGTACACATCTGTAATAGAGGAATTAATGTTCATTCCACCGAGTTGCTTGGTTAACTATGTCAGACAACAAGTTTGAGACAGTTTATCAATGCAGTATGTAGTCTATAATAGACACTTCACGCATCAGTGTGATCCTGAAGGGCAGCAGACGGATGTACCAGGAAGCAGCTTGATATCCTATCTCAAAAAAAAATTGCACTTACCCATGCCTACCTCTTATACCTTCTGTTCCATTTGCATGCCTTTTACCTTCTGTTCACCCTGTTCTGTTAAAAGGATCAGATGCTAAATTCCCACTTTGGCATATATTTCTGCTTCTCTGAATGCCATGTGCTCCTCGAAATAGAGGAACTAATTTCTAGCCCACCATGTCTCTCAGCTAGCTACGTTAGTTAAAAAGTTTGAGACAGTTCAGAAGTGCAGTATCTAGCCTCGAGTAGATAGTCCATACATGTAGTCCATCCTAAAGGGTAGCAAAGATGCCAGGATGAATTACACAGTGCCCATAGCCCCCATGGAGAGATGCTCATGAGTTATTCATGGATTGGTAGTTTGTTTGTTTTTTGTTGTTCTGCACATGTTACCTGGTTCAGGGTTGAGCCAACACACTGCATGCCTCTGAAGAAACAGAGTGTAGACAGACATTAGTATGGGTTTTTGTAAATACATGTAGTAGCAGATGTATGGAGTGAGATATTTGTCAACATAGAAATCGCTTTTCCAAAGTGAGTTTCCCCATCCAAGGATAGTGCCCCTGCTTTCCATAATTAAACTACCTGACATATGTTAAACTCTCTTTGTGACAACTTTTAAGGGAAAATGTACTCTCTTTGAAAGTCTTCCTTTGAAGAGACAGTTGGAATTAAGCTGGGAGAGTTGAATTGGTGCTGTCTCTCACAAGCAACCTCTCTATCTCAGACCCCACCTCTCTGGATAACATAACAAGTGAGATTGATGTACATGGCACAAAGAAAAGAAGAACTTGAGAAAAGGATTCCTCAGAATGTCCTGTTTGCACTTGAATGGTAGAGAAAGGTGGACAGAGAGTCACAGGCAAGATGGGAGGGGCAGAGATCAGAAGTATGCAAAATGCAAAGCTGACCCTCACAGCTAGTAGTGATCAGCTTCACATTCTCAAGTAATGGTGTTTGACAGGGTGGTGAGTTCCAAGAGATGTAGCTCAGATGCCTCTATATACCTTGTGATACAGTAAGCTCAATTCACAGCTCTGCAAACTGACCAGAGCTCCTACTTGCCATTAAATGCTTTGTGAATTTAAAAATGTATGTATCTCCCAAGCTTAACAAATACATCTTAAGAATGGGCACGACATAGACGTCCTTCCCAAGACTTTGTCATCATCGATGAGTTTGAAAGCGGCTAATCATGAGACAACCACTCAACAAACGACAATGATGTAAGCTTGGCACTAAGTCAGACGCTACTCTCTCTGCTCCTAGCCCCTTCGTCCTGCAGCTCATGACATTTCACTTGGATATGGCAGTATGATCCTTCTAGTAGACTTCCAACTTCAAGCTGTCTCCTAACACAATCCATTCCTAAATGACAGTCTTCCAAAACATACCTTAATGCTTAAAACTTTTACTAGCTTCCATTGGCTAAAAGATAAATTTTTGTATAAAGTTTGCCTTGTTGTACGATAAAGTCACTTTAGCGATCTCATGCCATCCCCCATATTCACCTATTTTTCCATTTCCTAGCTGCTATCCCCAGGGGACCAGTTTGCCCTACTTCCCAGCCTTGGCTCAAAGAACCCAGAACCCAGAAATACATTGCTGTCCTTTAAGCTAGTGGGAATTCTATTTTTACGAGAGATAGCTTCAAATATTTCTTCAGAAATGTTCCTTCAGCTCAACGGTCACCACATTCCTCCATTCACCTTCATTTTTACTGCACATACGTTGGTTCTCCGCTGTGTCAGAAGCCATGATGGCTAATTGGAAGAAGATAAAAATTGGCCATCATTCCTGGCACTTGAGATGCTTAGTCTGATGGGAAACAGGTGAGTGCGGTTATTTCATTAACCGTCATGTGGCAAACACACCAGCAGATTGTGAAGCGGAGCATAAAAAGAAAAAACTTGCCTAGATTGCTATGGAAGTTCATTTCTTTCCCATAGCATCATGTAAACTCTCTCTGTCTCTCTCTGTCTGTCTCTGTCTCTGTCTCTGTCTCTCTCTCTCTCTCTCTCTCTGTGTGTGTTGTGTGTGTGGTATGTGTGTGTGTGTGTAGAGAGATATTAGTTAATGTCTAATCGTCTTATTCATTGACTCTCCACCATTCTTAAGCTATCTCACTGACCCAATGTCTACTGTTCATCAACTGGATAGACTGGCTGGCTTATCAGCAAACTCTGAGATTGGCCTTGCCAAATCTGCCACCTTAAGTTATAGACACACCATGCTTGACTCTTTACACAAGTGTGAGGAACTGAACTCAGATCTCATACTTGCTCAGCAGGCACTCACAAATAAAGCCATCTCCTGGTCTACCTTGTAAACTCTTTTGTCATTTGTCTGGTTACTGTGATCATACACTTGTCTTTACAGATGAGGACCTATCCAGATTCACTCTTCTGTACCCTAGACCCACAGCTCAAGGCCCGAGTCTAAACTGGTATCAAAGAATAAAGAATATTCTATTAGTGGTAGTCAAGGAGTCTCCTAGTGACAAAATGTGTTGGAGCTGATGCCAGCCTCCAGTGAACCTGCATGTCAACATAAGAGCTGTCACGCTTGAACTAACAAATTTATCAAACAGAGCTACATCAAAGATAGAAACACTTCATTTTGGTTCCAAAAGTAAAGCTGTTATTTGGTGTTATTGCCACCATGAGGAAGGAGACTGACCTACATTTCTCCTTTGATCCCTTCACACCACATTTGAACCAGGCTAGTGATAAATGCATCTGTTTGTGCACTTCTGTGTCTAGTGACAGTAAGTGTCTGAGAAGCATACACACATGCAAACTTTACAAGAGTACAACAGAAGTCAAACCTTCAGGAGACTTGCTCTCCAAGCTAATAGCCTGTCAGTGAAACATTTCCAGGGCTGATTAAAATAAAGGAGAAAGAAGCACCAAACTATTTCCATCGATGCCTTTATGGACAGACACTGTAATTATAAAATGTTCATAATTTACAGTGCATTTCCACCTAATGAGTTGTTTAAGCCCCACTAATATAACAAGTATTCCTCCTATTTCACAGTGGGAATGCATAGCCAGGTCAAGGAGTGGATGAGAGCCAGGCTCTTTCTGTGATGTAGCTATGTGGTAGATTCCTCAACTCCAGCAACTTACAGTATCATGCAAGGTGTGGCTAAGCCGCACTGCAACTCCAAGAACCAGTTTCATGTCTGAATCTGTCCCTGACAAGTCTTCCAGAGAGCAGGGATGCTGAGGTTGAGGAGATAATAGATGTCTTCAAATCTAGAAGGATTCACATAAATGAGAAGAACATTACCCAGGCATAAGAATGAGGACTCAGGCTGGGCGGAGGTGGCACATACCTTTAATTCCAGCACTTGGAGCAGAGCAGGAGGGGCTCTGTGAGTTCAAAAGCCAGCCTGGTCTCCAAAGCGAGTTCCAGGAAAGGTGCGAAGCTACACAGAAAACCCTGTCTCAAAAAAACCAAAAAAAAAAAAAAAAAAAAAAAAAACCAAAAAAAAAAAAAAAAAAAGAATGATGACTCAGAAGTGAGCAATATAGGTAGCAAGGCCAGAGGTTAACGAAAAGAGGAACTCTATTTACTAGTGTTTATAGCTGCTTACCTCAGGATACAGTGAGATCCCAGTTGCCAAGGTACTAGAAGACTAAGACATCTCTCTAGACATCTGTAACAGGCAATAAAGTCAGTGGCTCTAGACCAATGACTCCTTGAAAACCCCGTTGTCTACTGATTCAGAGTCCACTGCTATATCCTGCTACCAAAGAGCATATTTACCTCTGCTTCCCTGGCCCTGTCAGAGGGCTGTCTTCAAAATTCAGAAATCGATGAGGGTGTGACTCAGTTGGTAGAGCCATCAGTTAGCCTGCATAAGTGCTGAGTTTGAGCCTGAAGACACCATAAACTTGGCATTGTAATACACATTTATAACCCCACCACTTGGAAGTGAAGCACAGAGGATCTGGGGTTCAATTATCCTCAGCCACCATAGGACCACTATGGGAAACATGAAATCCTGTCCCCCTCACAAAAATTTAAAAAATTACTCCTCATTTTGCTACAGATGACTTTGGCAGGAATGGAATAGTAAGTTCATTTCCTGTTATTCTATCTCCATCACATGCATAGGTGTACATATGCATGCATGTGAGCGTGCATATACACATACACGAAAAAACTATCCCATAATTCATTAAACATTGGGTCATAGGCACTACAAGTTTTGTCACCTGCTTGTCATGATAGATTTCCCAAATCAATATATCATTCCCACACAAGTAAACCTCTAGTTTCATTTGGCATTCTCGTTTTTTTTTTAATTACTTTATTTTTATTTATTTATTTTTCCAGAGCTGAGGACCGAACCAGGACCTTGCGCTAGCGCTCTATCACGGAACTAAATCCCCAACCCCAATTTTTGGCATTCTCTTGATGCAACATATGCCTCTGAATACCCGCTGTAGCCTGCACGCCGCCAGCTTTGGTACTTCATAGCTTACCCTATACGACAATTACGTCTACATCTAGCAAAGAAACGGACAGAACAGTGCGCTGCTCCCCACCCCACACCACATGCCTGTGGCACGTTAGGAACTCTGCGGAGGTCATACTACTATCCCGAGAGCACCCTTGGCCTCTTATAGGGTGCTCTGACCATCTGATGGCAGAAAGATCAAGTTCCAGAGCTCTTAATTGGGCAGAAGCAAATTCAAATGGAGAGCTATTTCTATGGAAATCCAGCTGGCTACACAGCTGGAAATCAACACCAGTTCCCTCTGACTCCAGAGTCTACGCTTTTCCCCATTGCAATAGACTGCTCCAAACATTCTTAACGTCCAAACCCAAAGCTAAGTTCGATTCTTCAACTTATAAGTAGAAAAGGCCACTTTTTATTTTCAGAGTTGCGATTAGGAAATCATGGCAGAGGAAGAAATGTAAGCAGAGAATGAGATTCCACCGCCAGCTGGGTGGTTATTTATTACAGGTGCTGATTTTCTTTTTGCTTTCCATTATTTACTTGTTCAGGTGGAGCTACAAACAGGAAGCAGACCTGCGATTCAGCAGTTATTTAAATAGAACAATGTGGGATTGTACACTCGGTTCACTGTAATTGAAACCATTCCTACCATGCCTAATATTTCAAAAGCAATGCAACCCAATTCCCTGACCCATGAATCAGGGTTTTCCCTCCACCAGCATGAAAGATTGGGACAGAAAGGACCGAAAGGAAGCATTCTTGCAGGCACAGATTTTGCAGAGAGAGCTGACAAAGAATAACCACGTCACTTGTTTTTTAATGAATATTAGAATAACTTGGATGTGTAACATTCTCTTTTCTCGTGCTGTGAGTATTTGCTAGCAAATCTGTGCTCTAAATCTGAGCCACGGCCTCTCTGGGTCATTATAATGACTCCTGTAATTTGGTGTCTTGAAATAAATTCTCTTCCACTGTAATTATTTACAGCTATACAAGATGCAATGATGAATAAGTCCTTTTTTCTTTTCTCTCCTTCAAATTCATATTAGTTGACCTCTCATAAAAGTGTATTATTTCAATTCTAGTAGCTTGATACAGTCTTATCTTTGGGGAAGCCAAAACCATGAGCTTTAAACCCCATTTCCATATGGAACTAGATAGAGTTTCTTTCCCAGCCTCTGTTACAGCATCTGAAAACTGGCCCTACACAAATACTTCACTTGAGTACTGAGAGATTCAAATGAGGTTGTGCTCACAAAGAAGTCACTCTAGTGTGTCTGATGCCTGCGAGGTGCTCAGGACACACCTCTGCTGTCTTTACTCTCTGATTAAAAGCACAGTAAGAATTTGTGTTATAATGTTAGTTCCACAGCCAAATATAAATGCAAACCTCCTCCCATGACTTACTTGTTCCTTTGGACTAGAGCGAGTTCATACTCTCCACACCACCCCCACTCCACCCCAATTCTCAGACATGTTTTCATACACAGTTATATTCTAGATTATTCTCATGTACAATCTTGCTGAATCCATCTTAACACCACACTGGAGTTTGTCAGCATCATGCCTTCACTTTAGAGATGAAGAAACAAGGAAGGCTTCCAAAGACAAACCAGTGTGAAAAGCCTCACCCCAGCATTACCTGGCTCTACAGTTGAGTCTCATCGACTTAACAGAAATCTTCCTCCAGCACAGGAGGCAACTTTGCGCCCAGAGGATACGCAATAGCCAACAGTTTTATGTCGTCCTAAAGAAGAGATGAGCCCAGGTCATTGGCCTCTAGTAAGTGCCAGGGACACCCCTAAACACGTTACAAAGCATAGGCGAGGCTTTCACAACAAAGGTTATCAAAATATGCCTACTTCTAATAGAAGTGAATATATAACACTATTTCTGAATTCAGACCTTCATCCTTTATTGATGCACAGATGCCAAAAGTTCGGATTTTTCCTATTCCTGGGCAAGGCAGAAATTTCCTCACAGTGTGCTACATTTTCATACTGTCAGATTCACTTGCTTCCCTAGAACAATATCGATTGTTTTTTTGGTTTCCATGCAAAGCGTCTATCTGTTATTTGCTTAGATTATTTTTACTTGTTCATACTGTTTTGAAATTTTTTTTTCAAAAATGAAATCTCCAAGGTCAACTCTTCTTCTCTTATTTTTTTCCCTACAAAACAAAGATAGAGCCTACCATTTAACTTAAACTCCCAATATCTGTACAACGTACACTCACCCTAAGATATGATTTTGAACAGGGTGACTTGTGAGATGTAAGTATTAGATGTGCGAAAGTTTTAGAAGTTTGGTTTAGTGCTCACCTCTACAGGAGAGAAAGGGGAGTGGAGATCCAGGTAAACCTGCCTCTTTCTAGAGTTACATAGTGAATTGCATAGTTCTAGTCCTGGAGCAGAAAAACATTTATCTCCTGCCTGGTACTTTCTCTGTCATGAACTTGGGATCCCTTGCTTTAAAGTCATATGCATGCTACTTCGTGAAGAAGTGTAGGCAGATATACATGTGCATGCTGTGGAACATCTTTCTGTACGCTGTGTGAATATATGTTGTTATTGTTGGTTTAATAAACAAGCTGACTGTCCAGTAGCTGAACAGGATAAAATTAGGTAGGAAAGTCAAACTAAGAATGATGAGATGAGGAAGGGTGGAGTCAGAGGAGACTCCAGTCAGGCGCCAAGGAAGCAGTGCATGTAGAAAATGAGATAACAAGCCATGAGCCTCGTGGCAAAGCATAGATAGGAAATATGGGTTAATTTAAATGTAAACGTTAGCTAGTAACAAGCTGGAGCTATTGGCCGAGCATTTATAATTTATATTAAGCCTTTGAGTGATTGAGAGTGACTGCAGGACAAGAAAACTCCACCTACATGTGCACATGCATACACAGATATTCTGAATTGAACTTTCCCTCTGTATGTTTGTTGAAGGCTCAGGTAGTAATCATTGCCAATACATTAAATGAAAAACCATAGTCAAGGCTTCACTGTTCTGTGCTCTAGGATGGGTTGCTGAATGGTAGCTTTGAACTATTGAGAGTCCGAATGAGAATAAAGATGCAAAGATCAATTGTTCTCCAGACATCTAAAGCTCTCAATTGGGGTCCTGGCATTTTTACACGCAGCATAGATGCAGGATGCTGGTGATGCTGGGTTGCTTTCTGCCTCTCATGTTTCATGTGTCCTTTGCTGTCTCCATGGTTACTTCAGTGAAACAAGAGACTCAAAGAGACTTGAGTAGCCTCCCATTCCCCTGTCTTGCTATAATTACCAGTAGGTTCAGTTGTCTCTGTAGGTTTAGACCAACAGCTGTGGAGCCTGCATGGGACTAGACTAGGCCCTCTGCATAAGTAAGACAGTTGTAGAGCTTTGTCTATTGAGGGCCCTTGGCAGTGGAATCAGGATCTATCCCTGGCCTTTTGGAGCTAATTGCCTGTGGTGGAACATCTTGTACAGCCTTAAGGCAGGGCGAGAGTTTGGACATTCCTCAACTGAATGTACCAGGCTTTGCTGGCTCCCCATGGGAGGCCTTACCTTGTCAGAGAAGGGATGGGGTGTCAGAGCAGGAGACAGACTGGGGGGGGGAACAGGAGGAGGGATGGGAGGGAGATCTGTGGTTGGTATTAAAATTAAAAAAAAATTCTTAATAAAGAAAAAAAACAACCCCCCCCCAAAAAAAGGAAAAAGAAGATGTCCAATAGGATACATGTGTTGCTCTTGCCTCCTCAGGATGTGTATCCTCTTGAGACATCATGTGTCAGATCTTCCCAAAAGGCTGCTTGACATGGAATGAGTCCCTCAGTCTTTTCCCTGTAGCTCCAGGGTTGGCCTCCTGTGCTTCTCCCACAGTCACTAATATCCAATAGCAGCCTGGAAAGGACAGATGAGACGTGATTGTTCATGCTTTCCACAACAAAACTCAGACCTTAGTTATGCCAAAATGATGATAAAGATAATCTAAGTCAGCCAGGAGAAGGACTTTAAAGTTTTTAAGAAGCAGTTTCTCTTAGACTCAGAGACCTGAGCCAAACTGAGAGTCCCTGCCCATGACTCACAGCCTTCTCATATGGAACCATCTCCCTACACAGCACACTTTATGGGCATCTCCACACCATGAGTGTGGGTCCAGTTATTTCACCCTGTAGGTTACATAATCTTTCTCTCTCTACTTCTATCAACCATACCATCTCTTGCTCCAGGATGACCAATGGTGAAATGATCTGCTTCTTTGAGCCCCCAAAACACAAAGCTGTCATCCAACCACAGCCCTCAACTCAAACAAAACAAACAAAAAAAAATTCACCCATCTAAGATTTGTTTCTGATGTTTTGGTTCTTTGGTCCCATCGCATGCTGTGTCGGCAAATCTCTTCAAATCCCCAGTAGTTGCATTGCCTGCAGCCAGGCAGCGTAGGGGTCACAGCTCCACATGCTCTAGGAGGACAGCTACCAATATCCATTTCATTTCACAGCTGAGGAAATGAACATACAAGCAACATGTATAGTTCACAGCAAAGCAACATCAAAGCCATGATAGAATACAGGTTGCTCAAACTCCGGTCAAAATATTCTCATTCTTTTATTTTGCTTCTGAAACTACGATAATGAGGAATTTAAATTTCATATACTATGAAGACACATACAAGTAGTCAGCATCTGAACAGATATGAACACCTCAGGGGCACTGAAACATATGGAAACTGAATCTAGGTCACGCGTTCCTGGACTCATCGTTTCTTGTTCTCAATCCAATAACCAAAAAACAACAAGGTAGATGTCGATGCAGACCTCGATACACACTGTAATTGATTTAGAAGATGTATTTAGAAATTGTTAATAATACATGTAAGATGCTGAATATTACTTTTCCATTATAAATATTTAAGAGCATATAATGTTAATAGCACAAGCTATTCCATAGCGTTCCTCCCGGTGGCATTGCGTGCGTTCCTCTCCAGTTTGTGAGCCCAAGGAGCAATGCATTCCTGCCTGTGGAAGGATCCTAAGAGTGACATTTGAAATGGAAAGTTAAAGTGGGTAATGAAAGTCCCCAGTGTTACATAGCTTTAGTTCAAAATGATTCTGTCATCTCTTGTCACAAGAAGTATTTAACTCGATATGTCACAAAAAAAAAAAAAAAAAAAGATTTTCCACTGACCTCCAGGTCCTCTCATGGAGACTTGGAAATATCTTTCTTTGATTCTTTGATTCTCATGAAATTAGGAATCTTTGAATCTTTTTAACTGACATTCAGTGGAAGGTTCAAAAACAAAATGAAAGAGCTATCAGTTAGCTACAGAGTGCTAATTGGAATTTTATTATCACACTTGATGGAGTGTTCTGGTCAACAGATTGTAGTAACACTACTCCATCTGGTGGGCACTGTCCCTGATGCTGTTTAGATAGACTTTGGGCAGGGACAGTCACCAATCAAAAGGCAGGTGCACAGAAACTATAGGTAGCATCGATTTCCCTGTGAGTAAGCCTTCATTATTGATGAACACAGCGAGACACAAGAGGAGTGCAAGAACCAACTGCGCATGTCAGACAAACCACATGGCATTGGAGGACCACCACTTACCCGATGAATTACTTAGGCTCCTCACAAATAATATTAGTTATTTCTTTCAATGCTGTGAGGAAACGCCCCACAAAGGAAACCAAAAAATGAAACAGTCTATTTGGATCACATTTTGATGGGAAAAGTTGACAGTCCTTCCACAAACCAGTTCTGAGTCTCTAAAAACCAGGTGCTCACATGGACCATAGCTGCAGTCCTACTCTTTACTGCCAATTGTTTTATTTAAGTTACCCTTTTCTCTGCTGTGGCAAAAATACCTGACAAAAGCAACTAGTGAAAGGAAGCATTAGATCTGTAGAGATGACTCCGTGGCTAAGATTCTTGCACTTGCAGAGACTGGAGTTTGTGTTCTGAGCACGCACCTCAAGCAGTTCACAACCACCTGCTACTCCAGCTCCAGGAAGCCATAGCCTCTTCTTGTCTCCACACACGTGCCACATATGCACACACACAAATCAGTCTATCCATCCATCCATCCATCTTCCATCCATCCATCATCCATCCATCTTTCATCCATCCATCAATCAATCCATAAATAGTCAAGATAGATAGATGGTAGAGAGATAATGATAAGTAGATAACTAGATCAATAGATATAGATAGATGATAGTTACATAATAGTGATAGATAGACAGATGATGTCAATATTATAGGTAGAAATAGAGTTAGATAAGTAATTGATATAGACTGATAGAGATATATAGATTAGATAGATGATAGACTGACATAGATAGATAGATATATACATACATTCATACATACATGATAAATGATAGACAGATAGTCCCCAAATAAAAACTCTATCAAGTAGCAGAGCATTGCTGTGGATATCACTCTATATAAATAAACACTGATTGGCCAGTACCAGGCAGGAAGTATAGGCGGACAAGGAGAGAGGAGAATTGAGGAAGGAGGAAGGAAAGAGGACAGCCTGGAGCCGCCACCAGACAAGGAAGATGAAAGTACTGGTAAGCCACGAGCCACTGGCAAAGTAAGATTAATAGAAATGGACTGAATATAAGAGTGAGAGCAAGACAATGATAGGCCTGAGCTAATGCCAAGCAGTTTAAATAATGTAAGAGTCTGTGTGTTTGTTTTATAAGTGGGCTCCGGAACTGGCAGGACTTGGCGCGGGAGCTGGAGAGAAATTCTCAGCAACAGAGCATCTTATGTCATTATATCTTTCAACGTTTCTCAGGCTGCCTCCTACTCATCCCACTTCTCAACGTCTCCTGCATTCCTGTCCTAGCTCATAAAGACATGTGTCACCAAGCCTTCTTGCCTCTTAGAGACTTCCTGGTTCCTGCAGGTTTCTTAGCATGGATCTTTTTCCTAGTGTTCTCACATTTTCTCCTCAGAGAGAAGGTATGGTTGCCATGAGAATGCATCTCACAGCCTCTAGCCACAGGGAGCATTATCGATCTGGAGCCCCAGGCACTGAGCCTTAAAAATCTATCACATGGTATACTGAGCCAGGATCCCCAGAGGCTGCTCTGCACCAACCACAGCCTGGGCCAGGGGCAGACCACTATAAGTGTGTCAGAAAAATTCATTAATGAGTGCAAATAACATTGATTAGTTATTTTTTAAATAAAAACGAATACAAAGCATCCACCATGAACAAAGTTGTTGCTGGAGTTCCTGATCTTCAAGCTCTCTCCTTTCAAGACAGAGCACAGCAGGGTTGTTGGGTAAACTCTCCTGCAGGAAGCAGGTGTATCTGTTCAGTTGACTCTTATTCTGGTCCCATCAGATTTGCTGAACCTCTCTAGTCAACAGAACAGCACAGAACATTCTCATTCTACCTTTATCCACTTGTTCCACTCAAGCTTGTTTAGTGTACAGACTGTTCTCTTTACCTGCCCTGAACCCACCCCACTTCTACTAAGAATTAATTTTCTAAGTAGGTCATATAATCCAGGCTGGGAGTATGCTTCCTAGAAACTCAGACTAATATAGAACTTGTTTCCTATCCAGGCAGAGTCTGGCAACTTGATGTCCCAAGGGTCAGTATTCTCTTCTTCCCTTCTCCATACAGGTGTAGATATTCCTAGTCAGGAACAATCTCTTGGTGTGTGGGCTGGTAGGGCGTCCAGATGAACAAATGTATACAGACACCAGTTGAAATGCTGTATTTGGATGCTAGAGAGATGGCTCAGTTGGTTAAGAGACCTTACTTGCTGTGAGAGAAGTCTGAGTTGGTTCTCAGCACCCATGGTGTAGCTAACAACCATCTACAACTCCATTTACAGAGTATCTGACACCCTCTTCTGGCCTCCATGGGCATCAGGAATCGTGTAGCACACATACATATATGAAACCAAATCACCCATACACATAAAATAAAGATATTTAAAAATACTTGTTTTTCTAAGAGATTAATTTCTTTTCAAGCAGAGTTTTGTTGTTGTTGTTGTTTGTATTTGTTTGCAGATGAATGAGCTGGACTGTATGCTAGGAATATCTAGATTAGCTACTTACTGACCACTAACATGAAGATGTTACCTTTGACCACTAGTACTACGAAGAGGCAACTTCAAATGAATCTTTTTTTAAACTATTTGCATGTTAATGGTGATCTTCTGAAGCTTCCTGAATATGTACTGTCAAACCAGATCTTAGAGCAATTGGTTCTTATTAGTGTTAAGTTGGTTCTGAATATACACCTTACATCATCATGGATTTCAGAGATCGGACTGTGGTTCATACAAAAAGTACAGAAAAGCATATCCGTGAAGTATGTATGGCTCACTGTCCATACCTTCTTCTCTCTTGTGCCTCAGAAGAAGGCACATCCTTTCCTGTGCGTGGGAGTGTTCTTGTCCTAATGAGCATTAATGAAGATAAGAATTAATACACATGGCTGAGAGGATGGTTCATCTGGTAAAGTGCTTACTGTGGACGCATGAGAACCTGGGTTTAATTACTCAGAAACCAATAAAATGCCAGACAGAGTAGTGCATGTCATAATCCCAGCTCTGGGCAAAGAGTAGAAAAGAGGGCTTGCTGATTAGCTAGGCTAACAAATCAGTGAATTCAAGTTCACGAAGTACTCAGTATCAAATGAACAAACAACAAAAAAGCAAAGTAGAAAATGATAGAGGACCTCTATGTCGACCTTTGACCTGTACTAATAATAATCAAGAGTCGGGGCGGTCGTGTTGGCACACACCTTTAATCCAGCACTCACGAGCAGAGCCAGTGAATATTTGTGAGTTAGAGGGCAGCCTGGTATACAGAGCAAGATCCAGGACAGGCACCAAAACTACGCAGAGAAACTCTGTCTCGAAAACCAAAAATCATCTCATCATCATCACATCATCATCATCACAGAATCAGAAAGCAAAAGAGACTTAGCATATGGAAGTTTTATCTGAAGAAAAGTTCAAAGTTCTGCAAACTTCTATAAACATTCTTCAATGTTTCCTGGGACATGAGGAAATGTCATTACCTAAGGCTGGAAGAAGCAGTCCAGAAATCCAGAGCCCAGAGTGCAGAGGAAGCTGCAGCCAGTTACACAAATTACAAATTCAGACTTTCCTCTAGACTTCAGATATCTGAAACAATCAATTTATTTAATCCAAATTAAGTTGTTTTGCTTTGCTTTCACCCAAACCATGCTAAATATTATAGAGAGCCTACTGTATAAGAAATAAATCTCTTGAGCTATATACAAAAAAAAAAAAATGAAGTAAACTTTTAAATTTCTAGCATCCAGAAATCAGACTTAATACAGATTCAGATAATATTATTCATAAAGGAAGAAAAAATGACTTACTTAATCATCTCCTTCAAAGCAATTAAACAACAAACAAAAAAAATGAAGAGTGACATCCTGATCGCAAGGCAAAAGGTACTTTCTTGATGAAGATGGAAGGTACAATGTAGGCAAGTATATAATGCCTGTGATGATGTAGAGGTGTTTGTTATGACAGGACAAAAGACATTTGCCCATGCCTTGTCAGCATAGATGAATCAAAGGAAGTGATGTGGCCTGGGAAAGGCTCTTCATGTTGGATGGATAAATTAATTACCTTTCGCCATCTCTGAATTCCAAGCAAACTGAGAAACTGAGATGAGCACAAGTCAAGAATATTACAACATTAGTGTTATGGTTAGATGCTGGGGATCAGAGAAACGTATTTCTATATTCATCCTCCATGCCCTAACTAGTTGAACTCACCTGCTGAATCACAGGAAATGCACCTAAATTTAGGTATCCCTCTCCTTGTCCTGCCTTCCTTTCTTGATGAAACAGAACCCTGTAAGGTTTGCAACACATAAGAAAAATAAGAAGGAATATTCATTGTAATCAAGGCAATTCCTCAACAAAGAGCTGAATTTAATCCCCAAGAAACATGTTATTTGTCATCTCAACTTTGTCTAAATGAAGAAGTTGAGCCAATAAATGTGAGTCTCCAAGCATTCCACTAGTGAGTCAATCATTCTTCTTCCACACAAGGACAGATAGAGGGATGTCTAGGGGATGTGACTGCTATTCTAACCACTCTGTTATGGTTAGCATTCCCTCATGGGCACAAGAGTATGGTGCAATACTATCCTCCTCAATGGGGACAAGAACTTGAGCATGCTGGAATGATTAATCCCAGAGGAAGCCCACATCTGACATACTGACATATGTATTATAAAGCTCTAAAGGGGCCCATTTTGTGCACAATTAAGAAAGCAACCTTTTACTGGCAGGAGAACTATGACATCCTTGACAGAAAGATGGCCTGATTGAAGCCAACACAAAGTGAAAAAAAAAAATAATGTAGATCATGTCAAGTGTCACTAGTTAACACCTCCTACTCTACATGCCCATCATACATATGGGATTCCTATCAAGACACAGGCCTCTAAAGAAATTTCTACCATCCCAATGCTATAATTAGAAAAGATTAGATATTCTTAAAATGAATGTATGATTTATACTAAATTATATACTTGACCAAAGAAGGGCTGGATCCAGGTTGATGACCTCTCTCTCAGGAAGATAGAAGTAAATTACAGTTGTCTGAGACTGGATGCTTTAGTAAACATGAAACTCGTTCATATTACATGGCTCACATTAGCAGTACCCTCAAGTAGACTTTAGTAAAATAGAGTAGGAAAAGGGTATTGGGCCCCAAAGAAGGAGGATTCTCTATGTGAAGTTGTTGTGTGTGCAGACAACTCAACTTTAAAAACAGACTAAATCCAGAAGTCAGACTAAGTTCAGAAGTGGAAGCTGCAGAGGTCTTACCAGACCTGGAGGTCATACGTTTTACTGTTTTCAGAAATTGTGAGTGCCCAGGATTCTGCTAACATGATTAAAATTAAAGCATAGAGAACAAGGTGGAACCTGCCTGTGTAGAGGAGGCAGTTGCTGTGGCAAGGATGATAAATAGACTGCTGAGAAGAATACAAAGAGAAAGACTTGTCAGAGTCAATTTGTTCAAATTGCCACTTAAAACACATTCATGTGCTCTTCATTGGAGAATGGAGCATGTGGAGATCACTAGAAATGAGTACTCAATGCAAACTATTAACGGTGTAATGGTTTAACACATATCACAGCACAGGGAGAGAGATAGGATTAGGGTTAGATTCGGGTCAAGTCTGCTGTTCTTATTGAGTTTGTGTACTGGGTAGAGCTAAGCTTTGGCTTTTGCTTAGGATTAGATTAGGTATAAGGCTAGATTTAAGCTTTCACATACCCCAACTGGTAGGGAAAGGAGAAAAAAAAAGAGAGAGAGAGACAAGGAGGGAGGCAGGGAGGGAGGGAGGAGGGAGGGGGAGGGAGGGAGGGAGGGAGGAAGAAGGAAGGAAGGAGAAGGAAGGAAGGAAGGAAGAAGGAAGGAAGAGGAAGGAAGGAAGGAAGGAAGAAGGAAGGGGAAGGAAGGAAGGGATAGGAAAGAAAAGTCTTGATTGCCCAGAGTTTCTAAACGAAATCCAAATGCTGTAGAATGTCCAGAGTATTTCATGCTCAACTGTTCTCTCAGAGTAAACATGCTCCACCAGTATGTCAGTTTTACCCCCAAATTATAAATGGAATGCCACAACCTCAGTTGGAAGCTATCTTAGTTATGTCTTTCTATTTATGTGATAAGACATCATGACCAAAGCAATTGATAGAAGAGATTTCATTGATGCCAACAATTTCAGAGGATGAGTCCATGATCATCATCATCATGGCGGGGAATGTGGCAGCAGGCAAGTCCTAGAGCAAAAGTTGAGAACTTACACTAATCTACAAATAGGAGGCAGATGGGAGAGAGAGAGAGAGAGAGAGAGAGAGAGAGAGAGAGAGAGAGAGAGAGAGAGAGAGAGAGGAGAGAGAGAGAGAAGAGAGAGAGAGAGAGAGAAGAGAGAGAGAGAGAGAGAGAGAGAACACTGGGAGTCTACTGAAAACTCAATGCCACCCCTACTGCCAAGTTCCTCCAACAAGAACACATCTCCTAATCTTTCTCAAAAAGTTCCACTAACTGGGTACCAAGTATTCAGACATATGACCATATGGAGGCCATTTCCATTCACAGGGGCCATTTACTTGTTGTACTAAATTTCAATGGAAGATGGTTTATAGGCTTTGACAGAGACAGATAGAAATAAAACTTGAAGTTTTGTTGCAAGGTCTCTGTGTTTCTTCCTCTAGACTGCCAGCTCTTCACTGTGGCCTCTCACTGGCAAATATGTAGATTTTTTTCATTATTGCAAATGCAATCTTAGAAACATAATCTTACATAAAAATCCTTATGTAGGAACTGAATGGTTTATTTATTTTTTCTAATATCTCTCTAAATTATGATACTATGTTACTGTGGTGATAATCTTATCTGCCCTTAGCCTTGTAAAATGTCAAGGATCAGCAGGTGGGTTGATTTAATTCAAGTTGGCAGTACCAGAGTAATTGGATTCACCAATGAAGGAAAGGCAATCCAAAGCTGACCATTGAAAATAACTGTTATTTCAAATTCCCAAAGTGACTAACTAAGACTTATTTTAGATGGTCTGCTATCTCCCGGGCAATAAGTATATACTTTGTAAATAGTCCTTCCTTCTTACTATGTAGTAACCTATGCAATAAATATAATTCTCCTCCACAGGCGATAAAGCTGAGGCTCAGACATCAAAGTCCAGAGCTATTTGTATCCCTAATTCTATTCTCAGTGCCATGTTCTGCTTAATTTAGGAGAGAAACCACCTTGGGATGTTTAGGTGGAGTTGGGTGCCTACAGAAGGCAGCGTCAGACATTCTATGACAAACACATGGAGTTTGTCCTCATATCCTGTGAGCATGTAGATAGCATGCTAAGGGGCAGAGCCTGGAAGCAACGGTGACTCTTTGGGGCTGATGTCTGAGCCTACAAACACCATCAGTGGCCATGAGAATCAATCTTTGCCTGTCTTAGTTTCTTCTCCCAGTGGTAAAATAAAATACTTAAAAGAGGAAGGGTTTATTCAAGAGTTCAGATGAGAAAGTCAAAGTGGCAAGAGCTTGAAGTGGCTGCTCAGATCACATCTATAGTGAGGAAACATTGAGGGATGAAAGGATGCATGCCACTCAGTTCCCTGTGTTTATACCATTCAAGATCCCAGCTAGCAGGTGGGTCTTCCCTCCCAGTTAATGTAATCACAACCACCCTCCACAGGCATGCCTAGATGTCCCTTTTCCTCTTGATTCCAGATTCTATCATGCTGCCAATCAAACATTGACCACCACACCACCCTTCCCTTCACCTTCCTTAGCCATCCCTAAGTCTGTAGGGAAATAAATTTGAGGAATTAATTCATTCATTCAACCACAATTTTTTAAGTATTTATGTTTAGTATCTTCATTTACTTTGTGACTTTTGGCATCTTGCAATTAAAGAATGCCTCCAAGTATGCTCAAATACTAACTGGCAAGTCTAAGAACCTAAACATAGTCAGTGGATGCCTCCATACCAGAGGTAAAGACAGAGCTGGATCTG
>NW_023505315.1:0-20000 GCF_004664715.2 Peromyscus leucopus | reverse complement strand
GCATTTAGCCGCTTAAGTTACTCTAGAAATAACCTTCTATGAGCATTCTCCTGCTGCGTTGTATTTTTTACTGACTTAACAATGGTGTCTCCACTTTCTTAGAACCAACAGATATCTGGCTAATCTGGCTTCTGGTCTCAAAGGGGATGCCTGCAGTACCACCCAGGTGATGTACTTTCGTAAGCCTCCATTCTAACTGCACTGGGACAACCAGATAACCAAGAATGGAATGCAAGGTATCACACTGGCATCTCAGCAAAGTTATGACACAGGGCAGAGAGACAACACTACAAGCCAGGTCTTGTATTTTTATGCATTCAATAAACATCGCTGCACATCATGTATGTGCCAACCACTCCTGTAGCTGACAGAATTACAGGGAATACATAAAGACAACAAAACATGTCTTCATGGAAAGTACCTTCTAGTGAGAAAGCTAAATAATGTATCATCAAATAAGTGGTATATTCATTGAATATATTTACATAGACAGATGATGGAGATATTGATGATAGAAATAATATTTAGAGAGTGGCAGAAATTTGGAGAATAAAATGAAGGGAGCTTAGAAGTATTGGGCAATGCTTCTGATGTGATGTGGCTTTTCTGGTGTCAGCCTCTCCTCCGTGAGTAATGAAAGGCATGCAGTAGGCTGCTTTCCCCGCTGGCATGCTTTGCAATGACAATGAGCCTTCAGAAGTATGTGGATGAACTACCCTTCTGATAAGGTTAAGCTCAAATTCACTTTGTAGGTCATTTTCCTCATGGGAGCTGCTATTAGCATATATTCTTATTTATAGAGTGACTAGGAATTGTAACTTATTTAATTATTCAATCATGTCTTATTAATACAGTAATTACACAAGATTAGTTGCTATTCCATTGATTTATGGTTACTCTTGTACCCCAATAGTTAACACAATGGCCAATGCCTACTATGTGCTCAAAAAAACTATATTGGAATGAATAGATATATTCCAGTACATGTTCATTTATTCAGTTATGAATATGTTGGTTGTTTTTCTTTCCTTCAGCAATCCTTAATGGTTCACTGACCTTGTATAAAGAATTCCATTCAAGTTGCATTCTTTCACACCCATAAGATCTTGACGTGTACTTCATCTTCCAGGTAGAATAAATTTTACTTCTATATTATGTGTCAGTTGAGATGGAGGTAAGTTATTTATAGCTAGTAATCCCTGAAGATACTTCACAATGAGTGTGCACCATCACATGTACACACTCAATGACATGGATACAAACTTCCTCTACACAAGTGGTTCTCAACCTTCCTAAGGTGACCCTCTAATACAGTTCCTCATGCTGTGGTGACCCTTAACCATAAAATTATTCTCATTGCTATTTCATAACTACAATTTTGCTACTGTTGTGAATCATACTGTAAATGTCTGATATGCAGGATATCTGATATGTGACATTTGTGAAAGGACGATCGAGCCTCAAAGGCGTCATAACCCACACATTGAGAAGAACTGCTCTACACAGTGAAGGATGGCGTGTGAACAGATAATTGATTTACATCACACCTCAGACATCAGGCTGCTTTTTTAGAGCTAGCCTCTGGTCAGGTGTTTCCTCAAGACTCTACAATAATGAGGGCGCTTTCTGAAATGCTAATTTCCCTGCTGCTCTCTGAGGACATGTTGAACATGAGAAACTTGGGAGATTAACTGTCAAAATATTGGTTTCTTGGCAAGCAATGTCACAAGAGTATATGACCAAAATCTCGATTGCCTACTCATTATTTCGTTGTGTTGTTCTTTGAGATTAGTGTCTTACCATATAGCCAAGGCTATCCTATATAGCCAACGCTGCGCTGAAACTCACAGCAATGCCACTGCTGCAGCTCCTCAGGGGTTAGGATTACAGGTATGAGATACCATGGCCATGTGGCCCATTCATTCTTCTATTCATTATTTATATATTTATTTCAAAATCTTTTTGTAATTCTCATAACTATGAATATGCTAAAAAGATGGATAGTACTTACCATACAATACAGGTAAGGGCATTTCTGTTCACCACCACAGTCATATTCATAACACAGAAGATTTGCCATTATACCAATGTGTCTGAGCTTGAGACCAATCTAACTGCTGGGTTCAAATTCAGTGCCCCGAGAGTAGTGCTGCCATATGCCACCTGCCTGCCTCCACCCAGACCCTGTCCTTGTAAGAAGACTCTCCTTTTTTGACAGGTAGGTTGAAATATGAAAACATCTAGAATAATGTCTGGTAGGAAAATAGAAAACCAATCACATTGCTTTTTTGGACAGCAAAGGAAGAAAATCAGAAAACAACCATAAAACACTAAGAATGTTAGTGTTAAGCCGGCTGGTGGTGGTGGTGGCGGCGGCGGCGGCGGCGGCGGCGGCGGCGGCGGCGGCGGCGGCGGCGGCGGCGCACGCCTTTAATCCCAGCACTCAGGAGGCAGAGGCAGGCAGATCTTTGTGAGTTCGAGGCCAGTCTGGGCTACCAAGTGAGTTCCAGGAAAGGCGCAAAGCTACACAGAGACACCCTGTCTCGAAAAAACCAAAAAAAAAAAAAAAAAAAAGAAAAGAAAAGAAAAAAGAAAAAAAAAAGAATGTTAGTGCTTACCAGAAAGCCAGACTGAGAGGAAAGATAGACTTTTCACTGTCATCTACTTTTAAGAGGCAATCATTGCAAAGATCTTTTATGTAAGGGACATGGAAGAGTGGAAGGGAAACCGTCTTTGGCCACACTTTTATAGATGATATAGAAACATGCTTTATTTGGTCATTTCTTATATGGTCCCTCGATAAAAGGAAAGGATACCCTCTTAAATAGGCATTCTCTTGAGGCAATTTAACAGAGTCCAGAGTAGTAGCTTTGAGACTTAAAGCTATGGCTCATCTGACTTGCTACAGGATTAGTTTGTTGGTATTTAAGGAGAAGAGATGAGGCCATGATGCTCATCTCAAATATTGTTTTTCATCTTGTCAGTGGTGGGGATGAGGAATCAGGTTACAGCAACTGGACCTTCTTTTCACTGCAGCTCACTCTGTCGGCCCTTTTCCTCTCCCTCTTCCTCTGCTAGCCTTTGTTTTTGTTTTTTTTTTTTTGTTTTTTTTTGTTTTTGTTTTGTTTTTTTTTTTTTTGAGAATCTTGTTTTTAATCTTTCCTCTGTCAAAGCATCATATCATCCCTGAAGCCATTGCCAGGACAAACATTCCTCCATAGGAACTGGAGTCTTTCGTTATCACACATGAGAGTTCAAGTTTGTGTCATTTATTGCAATCTATGTCTCCTTCAAAGTATCTCAATAGAGAGCCAGAAATATATGAGCATCAATAAATCAAAGAGTCTCTAAAGTACAGAACAGTGTTCCTAAAATAACATGTTGATGTTCCAACTTCCAATATCTGTATAGGTGATCATATTTGGTAGTATAACCAAGACCAAAATGAAATAAAGCAAGATGATGTCATATTGAGTCAACATGGATTTGCTACAAGAGCTGGTTTCCATGTGAGAAAAGAGGGACATTAAGACATAGCACAGGGAGTTGGGAAAATGGCTTGCTCATTAATGTGTTCGTTGCACAAGCATGAAGATCCAAGTTCCATCCACAGAACCCACATAAAAAGACCAGGTATGAAGGCTTGTGCTTATAATTCCAGCATGAGGGAGGCAGAGACAGGTGAATTCTTGGGGCTCACTATCCTTCCTGGCAAGTTTCAAGACATTGAGGTACCCTGTCTCAGAAAGCAATGTTGATAGCACCTAAGGAATGACACCAGAGGCCTCTGGCCATCACATGCAAGTGTACACAAATACATACATGCACACAGACACTCATGCATAGATATGTACATGCACAAACACATGACATGAGATACAGCGGTATAGAGAATTGACATGTGAAGATGAAAGCAAAGGCCAGAGTGATTCAGCTACAAGGAGAGTTGAGGGCCACTGATAGCTAATGCAAGTTGAAAAGGGCAGGAAGAGATCCTATTCTGCAGCCTTGCAAATATACATTTCCGTCATATAAAGGCTCCAAGTTTGTGGCATTTTGTTGCCGAAGTCCCTGGAATCAAGTAACCTCCCCCCGCAACAGTTCTTTAAATATAAGTGGTATACAAATATATCAGATGGAAGTTTCTAAGGACAGACAGGATTTAGCTTTTCCAAGTTAATCACAATTCAGAGGTCAATGTGAACAATGATGAATACAATACCATTAATAATGATGATGATATAACCCCACAAATCCATGAGACACCCATGTCCAGATGTTGGGAAATCTCCACTCTTCCGAGTCCTTCCATTCTTCTTAGATGCATCCAATAGGGAATATTCCCCTAAACATCACATCACAAAGAGGAACTAAATGCTACCACTTTCCTTTCAAGGGCATCATGAAGATCTGTGTCTCCAAAATGTTTGTCCAAGAAACTGGAGTTTCTTGGAGGGCTGTCACTAGCTAAATATAAAGTATGTTATTATCCCCTTGAAACCTTGGCAATTCTTTGTCACTTGCTTTTGAAAAGAAAATTATACTCACCCAAAGCATTTCATTACAACCTGAACTGTCTATTCAATATAAATTTAGCAATCTAAATTTATATAACCCTCCAGCCAAATGCAATAGAGTTAGGAGCCCAGGGCACCAAATGTTGCTGTTTCAGAAAATAAGTCTTGGTTTGTGTGACGTCTCCTGACTGCTCAGTCTAAAGTCTGAATCTCTTAAGGTCAGAGGGGCCACTCCAACTACATGGTGGGGTGGCTTCCCTATGATAGTTTTTGCTAGGCACATCTTATAGAATTAATTACTGAGAATTGTAACTCTCTGGAAATTTGGATTTCTTCTATTAAAAACTTATCTTTTTATTTACAAAACTGTATTAGCTATCTATCTATCATTCATCATCATCATCATCATCATCATCCATCAGTGTAACTACCTCTCTTTTGAAACAGGGTCTCACTATAAGGCCTGGAACTCACTATAGACCAGGCTAGCCTGGAATTTTTCATGTACCTTCTGCTACTGCAGTGTTGGGATTGCAGGCATATGCCACTGTGCTCAGCTGAAATTTCTTATCATCAAAATGCATAGAAAAAACAAAGCCCCATTAAGGTGAGGTATCTTTAACTTGGGCCAGACTTTCTGGATGCTAGAGCTATGTGTGAATGCTTGTATTATGTGTGGGTTCAGGTTGTATATGCTAGAAATGTTTGGGATATTTTGAGTCCTCCTTTTGAGTGGGATCAAATGAATGTTAGTTTGCATGGTAGTTTTTCCTAATCCCTAGTATCTTTAAGAGTGGTACAGACCTAGATGGCAATACCATTCCTGTGTTTGGTTCATGCATTGTTGCATTACATGTACAATGCAGAGCTCATACCTAACTCACGTGGTTGGCATATGGATCCAGTGAACTAATTCTGTCAAAGAAGGAATATGGTTTCCCTTATATGGTTTGTTCCCTCCTCCCTGCATCTCCTTTGGAAAATGTTCAGATTTGCTCTAGTACCTCCCTCAGAGTAGAAAGCTAGAACTCCTGCTCATTTCCTCAGTGAACACATCCCTGGGGACTCATTTTAGCTCCATTCTGGGACACCCTTAATTCCTGGAAAGACTCATCTTACTGATGTCAGGGGACATTTCAGGATACAAACATTACTACCCAAATCTCATTTCAGATATTTGAAAAGAGAATATTTTACAAATTTTCAGGCAGATGTAGGTACTGCTGACATTGTTGAAGGCTTAAGTATTATTAAGCGGCATTATTGCTGTAACAGTACCATGAAATGTGGCAAACTATGGGGATTATATATTACATTAATTGGCAGCACTTTATGCTTTCAGTAATACCTTAATTATTAAAATCTTTATCTTGGAGGAAAACAGCTAACACCAGGTTATAAAATAACTAGGAGGTGTGACCCCTGTTCTGTTTGCAGGGCTCCTGTTTTAGAAGCATGTCTTTCTTGTCTTCTATTGGGATTCTGTATAATTACATGTGACTTTGACTTCAAGGGAACATTTTAGAATATTAAAATAAGTGGGGTTAGTCTTACGGGAAATTCAGCAGAAGGTATTTACACAGGAGCAAACTGAACACTAATTCCTTTGTAATGAGCATTTCTAGAAGCTCTCCTTTCCCTACTTATACTCATCCCATGGTTATTGCAAACTTTATGGTTTGACTATGATAAGAATGAACATCACAATCTCTGAGAGTTCCAGGCCAACCTGGGCTACAAAGTGAGTTCCAGGAAAGGTGCAAAGCTACACAGAGAACCCTGTCTTGAAAAACCAAAAAAAAAAAAAAAAAATCCATCATCTTCCAGGAACACTGAGGTCTAAGGCTTTGACACACAAACCTTTGGGGAATATATCAGACATCAGACACAAGCAACAGCATCTCTCATTCAAGTGTTTTTTGGTAGAGTCACAGAATTCAGTTCCTTCTGGAACCTTCTCAAATCTTCTCTGGAAAAGGTTTTGAAATGTGCCCGAGATAACTACTGCCATCTCCATGTCTTTAGCAACTTGAATGGCCATGAATATGGCCATGAGGGGGTCATGGTTGCCTCTCGTGAGAACTGTTTTGAGAACTGGATTGGACAGTCTCATAGTGAATGTGCATAACTCAGACTGAAGGCTGAGAATCGTGTAAAGTTTCACAGTAGTTTTAAGTGGAATTGGAAAGAAGGGAATTGAACACAGATTAGAAAGGACTGTGGTTACAAGAAAACTGTACTTGATATATAAGCAAAGATAAAGATACGTACTCATTTGCTGAAATCAAAACACCAGGAGAGAGCAAAGGGCCCAGAAACATGAGAGGGAAATTGATAACTAAATGCAGTGAGATGCTGGAGATTGTTGAAGGGATGTGGAGGGTTTTAGATCCTCTCTCCATAATCAATGAATTGAATTTAATATTGATGACTAGATGACTTAATTGAGCTGATTTCAATGATATCCACAAAAGCAAAAAAAGTGCATGTCAAATTCTAAGTTATGCCCAGTTGATTTCTGCATTTGCACTTGCTGAAGAAATAAAAGCAAAATGACAAAGATTGATTCTGGCTTTTCTCCGGAGACTTTGCTAGCACTGATAATGTAGTTGGTATCATAATTACATTGGGAGTCCCAAAGACAGAGCTCTTTGGGACCAACATTTGGGCAATTGTGTAGGGCTGTCACTCTTCACAGCGTCTGATCCAGTCCATCGTAGCTGTTCCTCTGACTGCAGGTGGTATGGTGCTCCACTTCCTCACTGTTGCTTCAGACCAGGGACAGAGGTCAGAGGAGGGCATAAACCACTCTCTCTGTCTTCTGCTAGCTTGGAATTAGCCACTGATTTTTCTAATGTCCGTTCATCATTGTCCCATGCCAGAATATAGGCAAATATTGATTGCCCACAACAATGACAATTGGAGCATTACATTAACTGGATCCAGCTTAGGCAATCAGAGTTCATTCTTGGAGTAGAAGTTCAGACTACTCTCTAGGCTTCATGGAGGCCTTGTAAAAGGAAGGATGCAGAGGAGATACCAACTGGTCACGGCTAGTGCAAGATCCCCGTGTAGAAACTGGAATGTCTACCACTTCTCTGAACTTGACATGAATAGGAAATGTTTGTCACTTGGGGAAATAAAATCTTCACAAGATCTGGCCCCTAGAATGAATAGTGACTTTGAATACCAACTCAGCTCTCAGATAACCTCCCCACTGTATTTTCCTATTCTCAGAATATCTGAGGTGTTTGCTTCAAGAAAACTCTACTAGGCAGGCATAAAACATAAATCTATTGTCCTGAACTATAATCGCCCTCAGTATCTGAAAGAATGGGTTCCAAGGTCACAAATACAACAATCTAAAATGCTCGGTAGCTTCCATAAAATCATGTGGTGGCCTGCACAACTTTTTATGTACTTCATTTAAAAAATATGAACGTGAATGTATGTGTGCGTTTTGATAGTTGTACAGGAGAGTGAAGGTGCCCCTGAAAGCCAAAGTCATGAGATCCCTGGAGATAGAGTTATGGGCAGTTATGAACACCTGATGTGGATGCTTGTGGTGATATATTGTGTCCCCCAATATATTGTGCATCCTAATAAACTTAGCTGGGGTCAGAGGACAGAAGATGCACTAGATAGACATAGAGGCCAGAAAATGGTGGCACACGCACCTTTAATCTATCACTTGGGAGCAGAGAGCTGGGTCTCTGTGAGTTCAAAGCCATACTGGAAACAGCCAGGCATGGTGACTCACGCTTTTAATCCAGGATGATGGCAGGAAGCAGAAAGCTATATAAGGCATGAAACCATGAACTAGAGATGGTTAAGCTTTTAGGCTTTTGAACAGCACAGTTCAGCTGAGTGCCACTCAGATGAGGACACAGAGGCTTCCAGTCTGAGGAAACAGGATCAGCTGAGAAGTTGGCAAGGTGAGGTTAGCGGTGCCTGTTCTGCTTCTCTGATCTTCCAGCATTCATCCCAATACCTGGCTCTGGTTTGTTTATTAATAAGACCCTTTAAGATTCCTGCTGCAGATGCTAGGAAATGAACTGAGTCCTCTACAAGAACAGTCCACACTCTTAAACCACCAAAGTCATCTTTGTACCCCTCCTGAACTTTAGATAATCTCTAGGTAACTTCAGACATAATGTAAATATTATCAAAACCCAAACCATACTGAATTCTCAGGAAATAATGACAAGAAAAAAAAGTTTGTGCATGTTTGCTACAGTCATGTTTCACAAATACTTTGATCTGTAACTGGTTGAATCAATGGACCCAGACTCACAGATGATGAAGCTGGTATATCCCCTTGGCTTGCTGGCAGGTTGAACTCTGAAGATAGAAGGAAATATTTTCCACATTGTATCACGTAGAGAGCTTGTTTTGATTCTGTGTCACTGGCCGTTCTTACAGGGCAGGAAGCAATTTCAGAACCATCCCTCTTCCCTTGGCTTGTTTTTGGTAAAGGTTAAAGTCTGATTCTCAAAAAGCAGCATTTCTTCACTGTGAATGACTGAAGCCGGTACTGTGGGCTCTGTTGAAAAATCACTTTATAAACAACCAGCAGAAAGCATGCAGCCCTGCCTGGCAAGGATGAGGGTGGCAGAAATCCGCAGAATGCAGCAGAGCCGCCTCCAGTGTCAAATGTTGACCTGGGTCATCTTCCATACTGTGTCATCTGGCCTGTTCCTAGAAGGAACTCTGTTATAAAAGATTTTTAAGGAAGAGATGACATAACCCAGATCCTCCAGAACAGGAGGAAACTTTGGAAATCATTTCATTTTTTTTTCAAAAATTAATCAGTCTGGATTCCATCGACAGATGAACAGGTAATGAAAATGTGGTGTTCATACACATTGGAATTTCCTTTCAGCCATAAGAAAAATTTAATTTGGAGGAAACTGGATGGAACTGGAAAATTTTATTAAATGAGGTAATTCAAACTCAGAAATACAAATCCTGTACATTTTCTTACATGTAGATCCTACCTACGTGTGTGTGTGTGTGTGTGTGTGTGTGTGTGTGTTGTGTGTTGTGTACACTTATGTGCGAGTGAATGCAAACAGAGACTAGAAAACTAGAAGGGGAACCCATGATAGGAGAAAAATGGAGTGTTAATGGAGGGTTGGTGAGGGTAACGTATGTAACATGAAAATTGAAGGGACTATTCCAGTGGAAAGGGAAGAGTGGGGAGGGTGGTCAGGTAGTTGGAGGAGAATGGAGGAAAGGATGGAAGCCAGGGTCAACTTAAAGGACCTATGAAAATACTGTAGGGAAATCTACTCCCATACAATAGCTTTAAAAAGTCATATTAAATAATAAAATAAATGCTACAGCCAAGAAAACTAAAGCAGCATTTCTAAGAATACTTTCTAAAGGTAGTGATAACTGGGAGGAGTCAAAAGATGGAGAAAACAAAGAATGTTTCACAATGTCAATAGACAGAGCCAGAGTACAGAGGTGGAGGTCAGAACCATACCAGAGCTCTGAAATGCTGGGTTGGCACCAAAGATGGATAATCGTGCTCCAACAGCAAATCACCAAAGCCATTTCAGAAGGAGTCAGAAGTATCAAGTCTAGAGCCAACTTGGGTGGGAGGCCAGGTAGATTCCTACTGTCCATACCAGCTTTAATGGCTGAATTTGTCCTGCATCAGCTCCAGAATGGAGGCATTTTCTGAGCATTTTGTATTTGCCTTCCAAAAGATTCCACCCAGAGAGGAAGACAGGAGTTGGGGCAAGTATGTGTGTGCTGAGCTGCAGAACATTTATTAGATGCTCTGTCTCCTCTATCCCCACACATACACCTGTGATTGCACACATTCACACTCAGCATACTGAATACTCATAGCCACACACTTGTACATGTGCAAATACACAATATAGCATCATAGACACCCTCACTCACAAGTGCCCCACACACACTTTGCTATATTAGGTCTTTTGTCCCAGGTCTCCTGGGTACCTCTGCCACCCTCTCAAGACCTCCAGTTTTTCTTAGCAAAAAGGAGTTTCAAGAATGATCCTCCACAACTGTAACATTTTCTGGTTTGTGGAGAAGGTCTCTTCTCTTGAAGAACAACTCTGAGCATCTGCTGTGAATCAGTGCTCTGTCATGTTGGGGCTATGGAGAAGGGTACAAATATAATTACTGAGTAATGTTGACTTTATCCTCTGTCAGCTACAAGCAGGCTTTGTGTTCCATGTTCCATGTATGATTTCCCATTCTGCTTTTGTAGCTAAGTCATGAAAGAGCTGTGCATAACTATTGGTGGTTGAAGAAACTTGCTGAGATCACAGGGCAGGTGAAAATGTCTAACTTCCCCTACAAATGCAGCTCTTCACTGTGATGGAAAGTATTATCAGCTTTGTGAGGAGTAGACATCTGAGCTGAGTATGGAGAAACAGGCAGGAATTTGACAGGAGATGCTAAGAGCATCTAGGGAGCAAAGGCTTTGGGGCAAGATGTGCTGGCACCCCATGCCTAGTCAAGGAGAATGGCAAGTTATCTATCTACTTTGGACTTGCAGGAGAATCCAGAGAGGGTGACAGAGATGTGAGGCCCAGTCATTCTCAATGCATGTGTTTTGTACCTGGCTCAACATGGACCTTAACTCAACCATGGACTTTGTCTTGGCCTTTGAGGACTTTTCAAGCCAGGTGAGTCACCAATAGAAAACCTGAAAGATTCCTGCCCCATTCATCACCTTCTGCTTTATGTATCATGGCCAGAAGCCTTCTTAAAGCATGCAGGCATTCCCCTGGGGGGGGGGGTGCTTTGTCCTTCCCTCACCAAGAACCATTCTCTCAACCATTTGCTTTATTTATATCCTCATGTGAACCTCCCTCTTCTCCCCTGGACTACTCTAGCGTTTCCACCTCGTCTCCCTGCCTAGGTTGTTCCCTGTTGTAGACACATTTCCTACCCAAGACATCAGAGTCATCTTTTGAAGAATCGATTTTGGCCACATCGATTTTCTACCTGAAATCTCAATTTTAGGACTTGCCATCAAATCAAATGGTTAATTAAGAAACCCCATGTGTTCTAAGAAAAAGAAAAACCTTCAGGGAGGAGCTGTAAATGGGTGGCATAGATGTCCACTGTAGCTGAAGACCCACCTTTAGGAAACTGTGCAGTTAAAGACAGTGGAGCAGGGGTGTAGAAGGGCAAGAAATGGGCTGACAAGACAACACAGAAGGTAAACTCCCTGTAATGTCCCAATCTCAAGATTGTAACATTTGCATAACACTCAACACTGTGCAAGACCTGCTGCATATATGAGCCTCTTACTCCATAGGCCTCCCTGTCCCCACTTGCTCCTGACCTCACATGCCTTGAACCTCTGGCTCATTCTTGCTCTACTTCGATTACATCAGCCTTTCCAAGCAATCTACTTCATAGCTGTTGTCTTGATTGTTGATTTTTAAATTCTTCTAAGGTCAACTCAGAAAGAAGGCACCTTCCGAAACATGAGGACATGCAGAGTATAGAAAATAGAGTAAACTTCAATTTCTTGGTAGATCCAAGCAGGTGAAAACCATTTCTAAGAGCCTGAAGCAGATGTCCCTAAGATTCATGGAATAATGTCAGTACCCATCATAGGAGTCTCTCTTGAAAAGAAATGGAAGGGAACGTGAGCACTAAGGACAACTGCTCAGTGATGTGTTTCAGCACTCAATGCCATGGGCTTTCGAGATTCTAAAGAAAAGATTAAACCCCCAGGGTACAGGCAAATAGTCTCCATCTATTTGTCAGAGAGAATGAGCTGCCTCCTACCTCCTGCTGGGCACAGGCACTGGCTTTCAGGAGTGACCTCTACTCCAGACTTCACAGGGCTTTGGCTATTGTGGAGTCTAACAGTCCTCTGGATATTTTAGTGCTTCCCTTGGGTTCAAGTCAGTTCAGACGACGTTATGAAGTCCCTACTCTGTGTATGGTGCTGTGCTAAGAGCTGGAAACCCAGGAACAGATGAAACATCATTTCTGTCCTCTACAAGTTCTAATCCTTCTTGAAAGAAAGAGGTGTGTTCTGGGGTAATAGATGAATGTGGGATTTTGTTGCTGTTAAAGAACATTCAAATCCAATATGCAGGAAGTAACATCCCTCCTCTGTACCAGACCATGCCGTCCACTTTCATATCTTAACTTGAGGATAATCTTCCTCAGGGATCCCCAACTTTTATGCCCAGTGTCAGGGAGGCAAAGCTGTCATCAGATCTTAACTTCTTCCTGAACAATAGGAAAGGGACTCAGAGTATAAGAAGCAAACTGGGTAGAGATGTTTGGGGGACACAAAGACTTCCTTTGGGATATTAAAGGGTTGTCAACTTACTGTGTAAAATTCCATGTCCTTACAGAAATGATTTCTCATTTTTCTGATCTGACATTCTAAAAGTTGATCAAAGATCATCACCACCACTCTACAAACAAGAAAGCTGAGTCCTGGAGATTGGGTGTGATTGACCCACACACACTGGAAATCTAGTGGAGCCAGATGATGAGCTGGACTCTTCCCACTTTGTCCCACTGCTTTCTCAGATAACTTCTAGGATATCCTAAATGCCAAGTTTATGAAGGTTTGCTTCCTTCTGTTGCTTAAGAAGGATCGTTTCATATAACCTAGGTGAATGAATCTGAGAGAAGGATGCATTGCAGGTTGCTGCATATGGAGAGACCGAGACAGAAAGGCTCCTTTGGTATTTCGAATGAGAATCGGCCCTCATAGGCTCAAGTGTTTGAATACTTCATCACAGTTTGTAGAACTCTTTGGGAAGAATTACTAAGTGGGGCCTTGCTGGAGGAGATATGGCACTTGGGGGGTTGGCTTTGAGGTTTCAATAGACTCACTCAATTCCCAGTATCCTCTCTTACTTGCAAATCAAGCTATAAGCTCCCAGCTACTCTAACCACCATGCCTTTGCTCTGTCATCATAGACTCTGACCCTCTGAACCTGTAAACCCCAGATTAAATGTTTTGTTTTGTTTTTTTATAAGTTGCCTTAGTTGTGGCGTTTTATCACAGCAATAGATAAATAACCAAGACATCTGAGCTGCCATGACTGTAATGCTGCAGCAAGGAGGAGGCACAAGGTACTCCAGAAGCTTGGCCTGAGTGCATATTGGGCTCTGACTTCATTGGATTGTGCAGGGATTATTTAGAAATGAATCAGGCTAAATCTTGCCAGGATACTTGTTATATTTTTCTTTTTCTTCTTCTTGATTGCTATGATGTAGAGAATTACCTCCCTCATAGGCTGTCGCTGTCATGATATTCTGCCCAACTATATAGCACCAAGAACCCATGTGCAGAGCCCTCCAATACCATGAGCCAAAATAATCCTACTCCTTTATATTGTTCTCCTATTTTTTTCTTTCACAGTCATGACTAAGCAAACTCAAATAGGAACTGTCCTGCAAACAGAACATGGATGTAGATCCTTAGTTGCCAAGTATGAAATGTTCAGTTGCTAAGGCAAAAATTCTCAATTTTGAAGGGAATACAATTTCCAGTTTTCTTCTCCCATGCAGAGGTAAAGACAACAGCTATGAATCACTAGCAATCAAAGGGAAACTGTAAGACCAAGATAGAAATATGGTTTCCTTTGCCTTGATAGGCTGCGGTCTTCTCTTGAGAGGATCTGCATGTTTTTACCATGAAGAAACCATTTATGAAGTTCATACATATACATATATGTTCGCTTGATATAATTATATCCATTGTTTTATTTAAACTTGACAACCTTCTGGTGAGAGAATAAAGAATATATTCATACTTAGTTTACTCCTGTGACAAATGACCTGTCCCAGGTCACATCTTGGAGAGAGCAAATGAAGCGTCTAAGCTATGTGCCCTGCTTCAGAGCTTTGGAAGGACACTCTCTATTTGTGTATCTTGCCACCCTCAAATGCACATGAATATACACACGGAGCTTGACATGACAGCTAGTGATTTGTGATACGTCAATCCCACCACAGGAGAAATCTGTTACTGAACTTTCTCCAGTTCTCACTGCTTACTGGAAGCTTACCGCACACACAGGAGTGTCAGAGCTGAGTGGTGAAAAGGACTTAGACCTTTTCACCCTTGGACAAATTGCCAGTCTCCCCATGTCTGTTTCCCATGAATAAAATGGACTGGTGGTAAATAAATCTGTCTCATCAGATGGTTGTAAATAATGCACCAGACACTTCCAAAGGTTTTTAGCTCCACTTTTAAAAATCCTTCTGCAGAGGGGGTAACTCCACCCTCCATTTGTAGGATAATTAAATCAATGTTCAGAACATTTCACTCACAGGTCAAAGATTATTCAACTAGAAAAAGACCGAGGAACACTTTGGTCCATTCTGTGTCAAAGAATTATAATTCCAAACAACCAGGCCAACAGCATGTGCACTCTAGTTCCAACCACCAGGGGACACAGGATCAAGGGCCCCCAACATGTGGAGCTTCTTTTAGGGGTTCTACATCGTGTGATGTTTCTTTGGCCCTCAAGACACCTCGTGTTCTCAATGTCTGCTTTGCAAATCTGAGCATAAGGAAGCATTGTTCTTCCAGGCTCTGAAAAAAAAAAAAACCCACAAAAACAAAACAAAACAAAAAAACTTTGAAGAGTTTTCTAAGATCATCTGATTCTCTGATTGTTTTCTTAGAAGCTTCAAAGGGTAGAGGGTTTGGATGGTGTGGCTCAAGCACATGGCCTATGTTCATCTCTGAGTTAACACTTTAATCATCTGGTATTTACTCTTCATTAGCAATGTAAAGAGTCAGGAAACTCCATTCTCCATGCTTACCTGAACATCTGGAACTTAGTGCATATCAGATTCATTCATTTTAATGAGCGCATTTCGAATTACAGATTCATGGCTATCTATCATGTAACGACTCAAGAGTTTCAAGCTGGTCCTCATCAAAAATACAGCCTTTGGAGACTGTCGTCCAACACCTGCTCCCTTCCTCCTGCTAAGTCACCATCATCATCATCATCATCATCATCATCAACAACAACAACAAATCAACAACCACTGAGCACCTATCATACTGTCTCTTTTTAACTTGTTTATTTTTAAAGATGTTATTCATCTTATTTGACATGTTTTGCTTGCATGTATACATGCACACCACATGCATGCTTGGTTCCCTTGGGGTCATCAAAGAGAGTTAGATCCCATGAAACGGGATATATGGGTGATTATAAACTACCATGCCGATGCTGGGAATCAAACCTGGGTTCTCTGCAAGTGCAAAAATTGATGTTAACCAATGATGTAACTCTCTAGACCCCTTTAAAAAAATTAGATAAAATTCATACCTAATAAAATGTACTTTTTGAAGTACGTAGGTACATAAGCATTCACAAAAGAATTTTAAACCCCTTTACCCTAAATAGCCCCATGCCCACTGGCCTAATTTCTATCACTCTAATTTTGCCACTTATAAAATATAAAAACATGAAATCCTGCTAGTTGTGATCTTTTGTGTATCTTAATATAATGCTTCTAAAGTTCATGTTTATTTGGTCTGCTACTTCTTAATCCCCGGAATCTTGCAGCATTTAAAATTATTGAAATTTTCAGTCTTATGTTTCTATAAATGAAATTTCTCTTGTCTGGGTGAAGGAAGCATTTTAGTTTGTTTTCATTTTGTTCAGTTCATTCTAATGAGAAAAATAGGAAATATTTAAGTGACCATAGCATAGCAGTGAAATTTTAGATGTCACACCAAAATCCTGATTTATAAAAGAAAAAACTGATAATCTGGACTTTATTCAAATTAAAACTTCTATTAAAAAAAAAAAATGACCTCCTAGAGACTGAAGAGATAACCACCAGAAAGAAAAAAAAATTTGCAAAAGGATATCTGATAAATGCAAAAGTACAGAGAATATTTAATACCCAACAATAATGAAAGAGATGGCAAAATGAACCAAAGACTTTAATTGTCGCTTTGCCCAAGGCATACAGATGGCAAACAAGCATATAAAATATTGCTCTCCATGAAATGCCATGAATTCAATGCAACATTAGAAAAGATAACACATCCTTTACACCTAATGGTGGAAATGAAGTCCAGAACGAACACTGACAACATCAAATGCCAGTGAGAACAGGGAGCAGAAAGAATGCTCACTCACCACAGTGGGGATGCAAAATGGTACAAGCATTTGGAAGACAGCAGGGCAAACTTCTCCCTTCAGACCCAGCAACTGTGCTTCATATTTACCAAAATAAGCTGGAGAGTATTTGCTTGCACAAACCTGTATGCTTATGTTTAGAACAGCTTATTTTCTTTATTTTTATGCCAAAATTCGGCAGCCACCAGCACGTCCTTCAGTAGGTAATTAGACTTAGTCTCTCCAAGCAATATATGTTATTCAACAAAGAGGGAAGAGCTGTCAAGCCAGGAAGATATGGACCAAACATAAATTAAGAAAATGAAGTCAATTGAAAAGTTACATGTTGTAAAATTCCAAATATATGTTATTCTAGGAAATCTGAATCCTGGGGACGGTACAAATATTGGCGGTTGCTGGGGTTAGAATGAAGAGGCAGAGAGGAGAAGGCTTTTAAGGCAATGAAGTTACAATGTAAGATATTATACCAAAAGAGGTGTGTCATTTTACATTTGTTGGAAGCTATGAGATGTACGAGAGTGATGTGTGCTATAGATTCCTCAACTGTAACAGAAGTTCCCCTTTTAGAGGAGACACTGATTTAAAAAAAAAAAAAAAGAACCTAGTATGTGTGGAAGCAGAAGAGAGTCTATCAGAAACCTCGGTACCTTTCACCTAATTTTACTGTGAGCCTGGATTTAATTTCAATAATAAAATCTAATCTTAAAAATTCCCAGGCATTCAGGTGTGAGGGGGTAACCAATACCTTATCCCCTGGGTTGTGTGCATCAACTCCAGTCCTCGCCATAAACTTGAAGTGCGATTCCATTCATGAACGAGGAATACAAACAAGGCTCTCCAAAGTTAAATGCTTTACCTCAGATCACACAAAGGCTGCTCAGAAAAGTGAGATTCAAACTGAAGTCTGTCCGATTGCACAGCCCACACTCCTAGAGCACTGCAGGCAAAGGACAGGTGTCCCACTGTGAGAAAGAAGCACTTCTTGTACTCAGAGGAGGCCACGGAAAATTTTTACTTAAGGAAAAAAAAATTTGCTCCTGTTATGTGGCTGTAGGTGGGTGGAAAGCATCTAAACAATTTTGAGAGCATGATAACTGTGTGTCATGCTTCAAAGGCATAAAAATGGCTGAACAGAATCTGGCCAAACTTTCAGATGGAGGAAAAAAAAAATCACCTTTCGGCTCAGAACAAGCCTGATAAATCCCAGCCCAAAGGGTGAGTTGAAGATGCTAAAGGTTCCTCAGCCACCGACTTCTAATAAAAAACGACTCTGCCATGATAACTATTGCAAAGCCGGGGCGATTCTACAAGCCGTCCAGTCTCAAAGGTCAAACTGGCCGGGAGAAAAATTAAAAGCTCCCGCCAGCCTTTGGCTTCTGTCTGTACACTGGTAACTGGGTCTGCCCAGAAAGACAATTCTCCACGTTGCTTTCTGACTTCTATAGGAAATAGAAACGGGCCTAGGGGGACCTGTAGGTGGGAAAGAATATCAAGCATCATAACATCTTAGAAAGAACAGTGGTTTCTTTTTAGTGAGTTAGCAACCCCAGATACCACCGTTTTCAGAGGGTGTTGGAAGTCTTTGAAATGAGACGCACTCTTGTCTTGAGCAACCCTGCACTCATGTGTGGACAGCACAGAGCTAGGGGCCGGGAACACAGTGGGTTCTTCTGCCTGTGAAATGGTTCGGCACGATGGTAGTATCTATACGCATGTGTCTGGAGGACTTGAACGCGTATCTACGGTCATGAGCAAACAGTCCCGTTTTATCTGAGTTGGTCAGCGGCCCTGACATGACTATACATCCCACAAGACCAAATGGAATAGCGCAGAGTGTGTCAGCAGGAGGGCCCAGGGCTTGATGGTGAAGGACAGAGGGAAAGGCGAGAGAAGTCTGCTTCCCAGCACCACCCTGTCCTCAGAAGCCAAATAAACTACAGAAGAGATGAGTTCCCAGGGCTTCACCGAGAGATGGTGTTCAGCAGGAGTTGGACATCATTGTACACTATTTTTCTAGCATCACTGCAGCTACTATAGAAACTGCACCCTCTCTCTCTGTTCTTGGGACACTGAGGTTCCAAGCCCCTCATTGTATGTCTGAAATCAAAGATAGTACCAAACTCTACATATACTGTGACTTTTCATATATATGCATCCATCAGATAAAATTTAATTTATGAGTTAGGCAGAGAAAGAGATCAACAATTTTAACTGTGACGCCTCAACGATCTGATACCCAGGATATCTTCTACCTCTATAAAAAAGCCTGGGTACACTGGCCAGAGATGATTCACACTCTGGCAGGGCAGGGATGGATGGTAAAATGTTCCATCATGCTTCTCAGAATGACATAGAAATTAAGTCTGAACTGTAACCTGTAACATGGGATTTAAAAGTCTGAACTGTTTAGTTCTGGAATTTTTCATGTAATAGTTTTTGGATCATGACTGACTGAAATAACTGAAATCCCGATAAGGAAGGTACTTCTATGAATACCTTGAACAGCTAATTAATCATATCACAGTTCTGAGGCTAGAAGCTTTAGGTCACTGATCCTCAATCTGTACATCACGACCCCCACTCCAAGACCATCGGAAAACACAGATATTTACATTATGGTTCATAACAGTAGCCAAGTTATAGCTATGATGTCACAATAAAAATAATTTTACTGTTGGGGGGGGTCACCACAACATGAGAAACTAATAAAGGGTCACAACATTAGGAAGGTTGAGAACCACTGCTCTAGAGGAAGGTGTCACCAGGGCTGTTGAAGTTTATTAGGGAGAATCTGCCCAAACCCCACCAGTCTCTCTCAGTTTCCAGTAATTGCTGACTATCGCTGGCACCACCGTCTTCAGCTTCATGAACTTCATCACAGTACATTTTCCTTGCATATGAGCCTGAACCCCAATGTCCTCTTCTTGTAAGCACCACAGTCATACCAGTTAAGGGACCTTCCCCCTCAACTGAACTCATCACAGGTTAACTAATGACATTTGCAATACCCTACTTTGAAATGAGATCTCCTTTGAGCTATTGATGGGTAGGATCTAACAGAGGAACCTAGTTGAAGTGGGTATCAATCCATAATGTGATCTTAACCAAGCATTTTAATCAATTCCCTAAAAGGACTCATCAGCCTGGTTAGGGAGCCAGTAATATACAGTGGAAATACAGATTTTTAGACTAGCCCATTTACTTCACAGAAAGAAACTAACACTACATAGACGCATCCTTGGTTTCTTTCACTGCCCTCTAACTATACCAAGTGAGGGAGAGGGAGAGAGGGAGAGGGAGAGGGAGAGGGAGAGGAAGAGGGAGAGGGAGAGGGAGGGAGAGG
>NW_023505314.1:0-10000 GCF_004664715.2 Peromyscus leucopus | reverse complement strand
ATCAATCAAGGATCGAAAGCGGTCTCATGGGGCCTTATCCCCCACTGCTAAACTATTGGCAACTGACAGATTCTGGGGGAAGGATACTCATTGTCTTCCGCTGTGTGCCAAGTGGTGTGCACACCAGACTCCAACAGATGGTTTCAACCCTATGGCCACACAGACTGCTCCGGTAAAAGCAGGTGGTTACAAAACAAAAGAAAATACGTGGATGTGGAAAGGTACCTTTGGGGAGAAGAGTGGAGGGTAATAGGAGCAGGAGGGAGAGAAGAGAGGTAGAGGTAAGAGTAAAAGAATGTGCTATATCCATGTGTGGAATTGTCATGGATCGGAGTTAATGAATAATGAATTTCAAAAGGAGAGAAGAAAAATACATTTTGTATTCCTCTGTTAAATTTATTCTCTGAAGTCATGATGGTCAGGACTGATTGTGAACTCACATTGATTTCATCGGGAGAGTGTTATAAAATCATGAGAAGTTAAAAAAAAAAAATAGAAGTTAGAATTCTGAAGCTGGAATCTCAGCCCTGCAGTTCACTGTAGTCTGACAAGGAGCAGATTACCTGTCCTAATTTTCATTGCTGGTAGGATGAATGTGTGAATATTCACAGTCCCCTGGACTCCGAGTACTGCTGTCAGCATCTCTAAGCCCATGATGCCACCATCCCTTCCACCCACAGAGCCTTTACCTCCCGGCCATCAGCACTCTGCCACTGTGTTCCGACACACCTCCACGCATCCTCCTCATTTGCCTCTGCTCCATCTGTTTGGTCAGATTTGTCTCCAAGCACACTCCTCCCTGTCCATCAGCTCAGTGGAAGCATGGATTCGCTTAGAATCACCTCCTACTCTATGCCCAGTGAGCTGTCTTCTCACCCTCCTTCAGAAAGATCTCTAAGTTCCTTGCCTCCCAGAAACTCAAATCGATGTCCAACCAGTTTTTGTACATGTGCAGGTGTTTGGGGGTGAGCGGCTTATAATCACAGCAGCCACCATGAGAGCATCCCAATTGCTCAGACTAGTGCCAGTGCCCTCCATCTCATTGAGTTCCTCCAACAATTCTCAGAGTTACTCCCCTTAGTCACACTTTCTGAGGATGCTGAGATTCAGAGCAGACTCTTAGGGTTAGGCTGAGGTGTAGAGCAGCCATGACTTAATCTCACGCCTTCTGCTTCCAGCTCTTGCTGTCATCCACTCTCCCCAGAAACCTCTCACAATGTAAATTATATACCAGAACTGAAAACAAAGTCTTCACACAGAGAGTCACTGAAGCCACTCAATCACTTGACTAGTCTCTGACAACTTATCTCTACCATCTCAACATTAAGACCTGGATGAAGGACACACAATCATCATGTGCCAAACATCTGCAAAACAGCCAGTGGAGGACAATGAGCTCTGTAGAAGTCAAGCCAGATGTGTAGGATGCTCAGAGGTGACATGCAGAAATGAGACCTCATGACATTTCTCTCCCCCTATGCTGAGGCATCCAGGCTCTTTGACATTTCTGTACACTTGGGTTATGTCTGGCTCTAGGCTGCTAACAGCTATGTATTCTGGATATGACTTATTGTTCCTTTTACATACAGAAAACATGCTGTCTACTCTTCAGATCATAGCCTTCCCTAAGCAGCCTGGGGTCTATGTCATTTCCCCTAAGTCCCTTCCATCTTCATAGTCATCACCCTGGGCTGTCACTGTTTGGAATGAACATCTTCCTTATCACTTGGACCTATCCTCCTCGAGAGCTGAAGTGTTTACCATTTCCTTGAGCCATCCTGGATGCCTGACAAGTGTTAAATGTTTCAACATATTTATGGATGAACAGAGGGATGGATGGATGGATGGATGGATGGATGGATGGGTGCATAAATGGATGGATGATGGATGGATGGATGGGTGGATGGATGGGTGGGTGGATGGATGAACAGAGGGATGGAGGATGGATGGATGAGTGGGTGGATGGATGGGTGGATGGATGGATGGGTGGGTGATGAATGAACAGAGGGATGGATGGATGGGTGGATGGGTGGTGGATGGATGGGTGGGTGGATGGATGGATGGATGGATGGATGGATGGATGGATGGATGGAAGGATGGGTGGGTGGGTGGATGGGTGGGTGGGTGGATGGGTGGATGGATGGATGGATGGATGATGGATGGATGGATGGATGGATGGATAGATGGATGATGCTTCTGGGTAGATTCCCACATAGAAGTTACTTCCTCTTTGCACACCCTCATTGCCCTATAGAACTCTCCCAATCCAAACAGCCAGGACTGTGAGTTTACAGCTGACATTTTTGCAGAATTGGGGCTCCAACATTCTAAGATGTCGATGTTTTGCTTTTGTTTGACAGAAAATATGAATGTGAATCACAAAATCCTGTTCTCACTGTCTTCCAAGTATATATGAAGGGGTCAATATATGAAATTAGGAACCAAGTGGCAATGACAGAGACCATGGGGAAATGTAAGATGCAGAGGTAAATGAAGAGCCTCCGAGGACTTCAACTGTTACAAAAGAGCAGAAAAAACTGCTCATAGGAGCTGATCACAGAGTCTTCCCATCACCTCATGGACCACAGCATTACCACCTATGGAGAGCCATATGGTATTCATACTATTCTTTAATAATCATAAGATAACAATTATAATTAATCATATCATAATGTTAGACAAGTCCCCCTATTTCTTATCTCATAAGCATTTAGACAGAAAGACCTCTTTTGGAACTTCTGGCAAGAAAGGCATGGGAGACCACATTATAACAGCATCAGGCATTCTTTCTTTGAAGGAATCAGCAGAAAGTTCATCAAAGAGCTTATCAAAAATGTAACCTTAACATCCCTCAGACCATTACAGTGCTCATGCCCCTCATACAGATGTGTCCCAGGGACAGAGTGGCCAGCCAGTTCATCTCTGTGAACATCTTTGGTAGGATCTGAGATACATAACTCTTAAGCACCACTGAGGCTGTCTAATAGAGCTGGTGGCTTGGTGGTCAGGAAGACCACTGCCACACTCAAGGCCACAGTTCTTTTCATGGTGAAAGAAAGCTTTAATGCCCACTTGGCACCATATAACAAATGATGCTGATGGAGACAAGGACCACAGTTTAACCTCTTGCCTTCTTGCTCCTAATGTCCACGTTTTCCCTCTGGCTTTAGCGTGTACCATTCCTCTCAGCTCAAGAATACTTCCCTCCTTCTAACCCCAACTTCACTGAATTTCAAATTCTTTTCTCTTTTCCCTGGCCCAGAACCCAGGCTTGACTATGGCCGGGTCCTTCTTCCCACATCCTTTCATGGGGAAAATATGCCATAAAAACACAGCCAACAACAGCAACTTTGCCTAATTAAGGGACAGCAATTTGTGGTGGAGCGAGCCACACTGCACTCTTCTCTTGCTAAAAAAATCTAGACGAGGCTCAAAAATCTTAAAAATGCAGTCCTACAGTAAGTGTGTTAAAATCTATACGATCAGTCCTGAAGGTGTACATGTTAACAACCTGGCTAAGCAGTATCTGTCTCATTTAAATAAAAGAACAAGTTTAGCCATGTGTCAATCAGCTGTTATACACATGAACTAAGTAATAGTGATAACTTGCACAAGATCTGCACAATATTAAACCAGTTAGAAACTACAACATGAAAAGGGAAGGGCTCCTTGGGCCCCACCCCCACCTGAGGGATGTTGTGTGATATTTTGATCGCATTCTGACAAAGTTTGCTTTGAGTCAGAGGGCGAGCTAGCCACTAGCTGACCAAAATTAACCATAGAGATCTTGGAGGACTGAGAGCAGAGAGGAGACAGGAAGTAGTAAGGCAGGGTGGAGAGAAGATCTCAGCCCTTTTGGATGGAGGAACAGAGAGATAGGGGGTCACTGGTGACTGCTCTGCCGCTCCTCTGATCTTTCAGGTTCTTACCCCTATATCTGACTCCTGATTTTTTACTGATAAAGTATAATTAGATAAACTCATCAGAGGAGCAATAGGCAACTGGTGGCTGCTGATGGAGAGAGTCACTTTTCTTTGGGGAGGTGTGGCCACTGTCAAGTTGCTCATGTGCCAGCTCATGACTCCACACATGTACCTATGAACAGTGCTAACTAGACTTACAGAGTAATGAAAATATGTGACATGAAGCTGGGAGATATATTGGAACAGTGGGAAGGCTGGGAGGATGCAAGGTGGATATCATTAAGATGCATTGTCTATATCTACAAAGTTTTCATATAATAAATTCAAAATAAATAAATAAATACAGCATCTCTTTTTCCTTGCCTTTACTACTGACACAGATAAAAATAACAAAAATGGTTAAAGTACCAGTGTTCTATTTTTACCAGGAAATTACCTCAGTCATAAGATTCCTAGGAAAAATCTATTCCTCAATCATGTCATGAACATTCCAGATTTCTAAGTTCTGGAATTGGAGAGCCAAGAGGAAGAATGAGGTCCATAGCATGGGATACCCTTAACACTTCCTGCACTCAGCTAAGAATCTAAGATGTGGTATAGACATTCACCTTGAATCCTACATGGACACAATATTTTATAGATTAGTTTGCATACATCTTAGATTTCTCAAGACTATGAACTCCTAGTTAGTCAAATGTAACCTACTCCAATTGCCATTTATTCCATGCATTCAAATATCATGCTAAATGTGATTGTCTAAAGTGACATGTGTATCTATCCCATTGTCTTTTTTAAGACATTTTTAATTGAAGTAGAATTATATCACTTTTGCCCTTCATTTTTCCTCCATCCAGCCTCTCCCTTCCCTCCAACTCCTTCCATGTCCTTCTTCACTCTATATTAATAGCATCTTTTTTATTATTGTTGTTACATATATGCATGTGTGTTTGTATGTATATGCATGCAGAAATGTATACATACAATCAACTGAGTCTGTTTTTGTTTGTGTGTGTATAGTTTCAGAGCTCACCCTTTTGTATTAGATAGTCAGTTAGGGAAACCATCCCTGGGAGAGAATAATGCTCCCTTTCCCTGCAGTTATTAGCTGCCTATACTTTTTTGTCTTAGGGTGGACCCCATGATATTTTCCTCCTTATATATTAGCATACACACTCATATCGCCACTGTTCAAGACTTGTTTATGCATCCATTGCTGTGAAAAACTGTTTCTTAGCAGACTTCCTGCTACTCTGGTTTGCACAATCTTTTTGCTCCCTCTTCTGTGATTTTTTTTCCCTGAGCCATAGATTCAGGAGCTTCTGTGTAGATAGCCCCACTGGGATGAGCTCCCAATCATCCCTTTATCACTGTATTTATCCAGTTGTGATTTTCTGTGAAGGTCTCCATGTGCTGTAAAGAGAACCATCTTTGATAAGGAGTAGTAGCTACACTTACCTGTGGGTGTAAGGATAACATTTAGAAAGCAGTAAAGAATTGTGCTGGTCTAGCAAAGTGGCAGTAGTAGGTTCTCTTTTCAAAGATCCATGACCTCATTAGTCCCAAGAAATTGGCTAGGGTTTCTAGTACCAAGGATGATTTCCCCTCCTGTTGAGTGAGCCTTAAGTCCAATTCGATAGCTGTTGGTTACCGCTAGCATGTGAGTACCACTTCTTACACCTTTATGGATCTTCTGCCTTATTGGTGATTGTTGTGGTTCATGGATTTCACAGCTGGTTAGGACAGTTAATTGATCCCTCCCTTGGCAGGTTGCATAGCATTGCACGGTACTAGGGAATCTGGACCACAGAAAGGAGCCTTTCAAGTAAGAGCCAACTTGAATAATCCAGGTCCTGTGTCCCCCCTGTCTGATGTCTTCAGCAATAGGGGCTCACCTTTGACCTCCGAGAACAAACCAGGGACAATATAGACAATAGTCTATATCGTCTTGGCAGTTACTTGGACTACCCTGACTAACCATTCAAAAGGAAGTGTCTTGTACATGATACTTGGGTTTTGTTAGGCTATGGTTCTTGATGGGAGCCCAAGAGGCATAATTCCTTTAAGGCATAGATAGATAGATAGATAGATAGATAGATAGATAGATAGATAGATAGGCAGGCAGACAGATAGATATATAGACAGACTGAGTCACACATACATATACAGGTGTATGTATGTATACACTTACGTGTAATGTGTATAATTTTAGGTAAATATAAAATAATATTATTCCTTGAACTTTATCAAATCTTGGTCTTATCTTCATCTACTTTTCCCAGCACAACTTCTCGAAGAAAACTCCACCAAGATGAGCAACTTTAACAGATGGATGGCATTCTAATGATAAACCTTATTAGAAATATGAGTTTATAGCTAGGTGTAAGATTATATATATATCACACATAAATTTTCAGTGAAGTTTGCATATTAATGCAATAGCCACTGAAAACCCACTATGCATTAGGCAACTTCACAAATTCAACCTTTACAAAGTCCCCATCACTTCCCTCTGAGGGGACCACTGATGAGGTGTCATCTAAAGAGGTGCTGAGTGACAGAACAATGCTCCACATAAGCAACAGAGCCTGGATTTAAACCTATAGCCAAGCATCAGCACTAGAGGTTTCAACTCCTGTGTGACTGCTCTGTCACAGCTGAATTAGCAAAACAAGCATGCATTGCAGATAAGGCTCTCTTTTTAAAAAAGCAAAATATACTTTTAGTCCTGTCAAAAAATCTATAGGACTTAATTTAAGCATAGTGTGTTCTCTGATATGCATTAATGAGTAGTTAAGAATGGTCTGCAATTAGCCAATCAATTTCCTGTACCTAAATCCATGCTCTTCAATTGCTTCCAATTGCTTCCGAGTGTTCTCTCAAGCATTTTAAATGCGCCTCTCTATGATCTCATTTACACTATTCATTTGTGTAACTTATGAAAAAGTTGCTTTACTTGGCTTAAGTTTTCACTTCCTCGACTCTTGTCACTAAATTAATAAGGAATCATAGTTGACTTTGCTCTCTTTCTTTAAGAGTAGAGAACAGGAGCTCACGGGTCATTTAGTTCAACCCACTTGGTTTATAAGGAGGAAACAGAGCTGAAGTACATTAAAAAGTTACTTTTCCGAAGACTGCACAGTGAAGTAGTGCAAAAGCCAGGCTTACAACTCCAATCTAGTTCTGGGGAGTGAGCCCAGGCCTACCCTACATTCCACTAATGCGTCTCTGAAGTTTTAGGCTTTTCTAAATGATTGTTCAGCATGCTGAAAGCAAGAGGAAGCCAGAGGGGATGGAGAGATGACACATGGGTTAAGCACACTTACTGTTCCTGTAGAGAAGCTGAATTTAGTTCCCAGGACCCACGTTGGGTGGCTTACCAATGACTGTAACTCTAGCTCCAAGCAAGCAATCTGATGACGTCTTCTGCCTCCACGGGCACCGACATACACATGTATGTATTACGTCATATAGACCTACACACATACATATGTAAGTAAATAATAAACAAAATAACTAAGAGCAAACTGAAAGAACAGAAATTGTTCAAGGAGGTTGAAGAAACACTGAGCTTCAGGGGTAAATTCACAGGCACTAAAACATAAAGTTTATCTCCCCCTTTCATGCAGTCTCTGAAATGCACAGTTTTTCCCTCAAGGTCAGTTACCATATCAACCATCTTTCCTCGTAGTTTATAATGGGAGCTTCAAAGCATTGTCTTGAATAAAATTTAAAAATAAAGAAATATTAACATTTGCCAACACACCATGAAATTATTCAAACAAAATTTTGGCTTGAAAATCAAAGCAGCAAACACACACACACACACACACACAACAACAACAACAACAACAACAACAACAACAACAAAAAACTTCTCACAGACACTGTTCCCTGACAAATAGCCTTGAACCTGAACTCCAGGCAGAACTCCCAGGAAGCTTGATCAGTATCTGGTAGGTGAGGAGGCACAATCTGTGCCAGATTCAATGGCAACAACTTTGGTGCCAGGCAGGCACTTTGCAAATGGTGTCACATTCCTCACTCACAGTTCAGTCAACACAATGCCTTGAGTGGCCCCAGAGTTATGAACCCTCCCCAGCTCTCACATGTACTAAAAGAGATGGAGAACTGAGGTTGACTGGCTTCTGGTTATGGAACTTCTCCGTATTCAAAGAAGTGATAACTGATTGAGACAGAAAGGAAAAAATGTAAACCTAAATATCAATACAAATACAAATGGATAAATGATGGAAAATTCAAGCCCAATGCCAATGAAGCAAAGCATCCATAAACTCAGCAAGCAGGTGACTTTAGTAATGTGCCTCTGACTCAAGTCAGGGTGTCCAATTGTTCTTAAAACAACCATTTACTGAGGCTGGCCTCATGTAGAGCTTCACAGGATACTGAAGGTTTGGGGGTCAAAAGAAAATATTCCTTACATTAAAGCAACATCTCGACTATCCTGAAGACAGAATTTGAACATCCTGTAAGAAGTTTGATCACAGGAGAGATGGCAGTTGGTGGGAATTCAGACAAAGGGAATCCCCAGTCAGATCAGGGAATGTAAGGAGACTCTGCACAGGGTAAGGAATTAGGCTTTGTTAGCAGGCATTTGTCATGCAGACATGGGGGAAAGTGCAGAGGTATTGCAGGCAGAGGAAAGCATTTGCTCAAAGCTGGAGAGATGTGAGTATACAGCAACTGCTGGTGCTGCAAGGTTTAGGTGAGAAGGAGATTCTGGAATACAGCAGTTTGGAATTCAAGTAGGCTTTGCAACTTACTGCTAAAAAAAAAAAAACCTTCAGAAACTCTGAGATAAGAAATGCATGTTTCACGCAGCTGAATATGAGTGGGAGGAACAATTTGTTACACAGCAGCAATAAATAACTGATACACCATGAAAGGAATGAAGCTTTTATTCTGGAAACTCCTGGCCTGACTTGACCCTTTGAACCATCACTCAAAGCAGGACAACACTAGCAGTGTCTTATATGACCATGAGTCACTATCACCATGTAAAAGTAAAATCTGGAATTTTACATTTTTAACATAGTTTTTTAGTTGGTGTGTTTTTTAATAGTTTAAAATTTGCAATTAGTTATAGTACTATTAACAATGTAGTTAATAGTCATTCTAAATAAACTCACTTTTATAGAAAAATAAATGTGTCCATATACAGACACGTTAGTATATGTAGACAGTGCTTAAGGATACCCAGTATGTGTGTGATGCCCTGTTTTTATGGTCAGTGTGTGAGGTAGTATACATAACACGATATTGTCAAGAATTCATCCAGTTTATAGATAAGGAGGAACCCAGAGACTTGCCAGTCACCTGCCATCTTCTAATAAATCTCTGTCCCTTCCTGCAACCACTCCATGAAAAGAACTTTGCCTTCACCATCTTGTACAGGACTTGAACTCACAGGTTCTATGTGATTTCCAGTGTTTTGGAAGAGCTCTGAAGAGGTGTCACACCATGTCCTTGAAGATGTTCCATCACCCTCTGTCTAGACTTTTTCACATCATTCTCCTTCCAAATACATACAACTCAGTGTGATGCCCTAGGATCTGCAGTAGTTCATACACAGAAAACCCATAAAAGGGTTGAATCATCACAAAGCAAGAGGAGGATGGTGCCACGAACTCAGAAGAATTTTCATCATATCCCAGCACCCAGGATGAGGAGGCAGGCAGATCATGAGTTTGAGGTCAGCCTGGCTACATAAGGAATCTTAGCCCATTCTGGGCTTTATAATAGGCTCCAGAGCAGACTACAAAGCAAGACCCCATATCAAACAAACAAAGAATTTTCCTCATGCTAATGAATGTATTATTTTTGATTTGTGACTTGTTTCCAATAAAGCATCATGATTACATTAAGTTGCTGTTTAATTTGAGATCTATGTTCCAATGCTGCAGGGCATAGAAACAACCTAAATAGTCAACAGTGAATGAGTGGATAAAGGAAATGTATACACATCCAAGGTAAAATGATGCAGCCTTTAAAAGGAAAGAAATCCTGCATAAACAGATGGACAAAGTGAAGGTTGTTACACTCAGGAGCAAGTGGACACT
>NW_023505313.1:0-24181 GCF_004664715.2 Peromyscus leucopus | reverse complement strand
GACAGAGTGAGAAGGGACATGCGCAAGAGAGACTGGGGCTGCACAGCCCTCTAGAGCAGTGGTTCCCACCATCCTAATGCTGTGACCCTTTTTAAAATACCCTTCCTCACGTTGTGCTGACCCCCAACCATAGAATTACTTTCATTGTTACTTCATAATTGTAATTTTGCTGTTATGAATCATAATATAAATATTTTTGAGATAGAGGTTTTCCAAAGGTGTCTGGACCCACAGGTTGAGAACTGCTGTTCTAGAGGGGATGCCTCAATGATATTAGACCTCCTACTTCTTAAAGATTCTAGAACTTCCATTAGCATCACAGGCTGGAGGCCAAGCTTGCAACACATGGGACTTTGGAGTATATTCTAAACCCAAACCATAGCTGTGATTTCTCTCAAAGAGAAGGATGCAGGCAAAGAGAGACTGGGAGCCATCCATGGTTAATGATGAAAAACTCTACAGACAACTTCTGGGCATCTTTAAAAGTTCGTCATCTGGACTATACCTTGCCAATCCCATCCTGCTTACCAGTTGTGCTGTGAAAAGCCCACACTACATTGGGAGTCCATATGTAGGTGTTTTAGTTGGCTGCCCAAGCCAAGCTCCCAATCAACAGCCAGCTTTGTCCTCCAGTTGTGGAAGGAAGCCATCCTCACTCTGCAAAGTCAGGCTCATGATGACTGCCAGTGTCACAGTACGCCAGCCGCTATCTCCCATGGCACACAACAACCCAGTGAACCCACTGAACAGTAGAGAGAAAAGAAATTGCTTTAGGCCAATGATCAGGTTTATGATGCAGTGATGGGAAAGAACACACAGCAAGGGAGCCAGTCTGAGAAAGAAGACATGAGATCTAGGAAACAAGACCAAAAAGAACAGTCCTGAGGTGAGAGCCTGATAGTAGATGTAGGAAAAAGTTGGTCACTGCTGGATAGAGTCTGTGATGGTTTCCACTGTCAGAGAAAGCTCTGCAGAAGTAGAGAGTTGGTGCATTATCTCAAATATTTGAACATCCAGGAAAAAATATCTGAAAGCTTCTAACACTGGTTGGGGAAAATTATAGTTGCATATACAAGCAAATAAATGAAAAATTAGGCCATTTATTCATCCCCAGGAAATAAAAACCAAATAAGAAAGAAATGTAATGATTATATAGGATCTGGTACATACTAAAAATGTGCATAATTACAATAAGGTTAATGCTGATGGATAAGCAATTCTAAGACAAGGTGGAGAGTATGAGGGAGGAAACAAAGGAAGGTGTGTGCAATAGTGAAATTATCACCAACTCACATATAGGCATTCAGTAGATAGTATCAAAAGCTAATAAACCAACAAATAGCCATGATGACACATTCCTTAGAAATACAGAGGCCAACATCAGAGAAAAAAATACATGTTGGGAAAAACCTCAGAGTCTCTGGGGAAAGGAGCTAAGTATCAGAAGGAAAGGGATTGTGATGTCAGTGTAGGGAGGGGGTCACGTCCTCTGTAAGTCCAAGAGCAGTAGACTCTCCATGCCACACTGCCTGTCAACATGTCAACACTACCACTGCAGTATTTGGACTTTTATATGCAAATACTCTTCTCTGAACCCAGTGTCCATCTGGAAGACAGTAACAGTAAGCTGTCATTATGAGATGACTTAAAATATATAAAGCACTTATAACCATACCTAACACTGTGTGTGCTGTGTGTATGCACACACTACCACAATGTTGTCTTTGCCGTGTTTGATTTTAACCCATGAGTAAGGACTGCTTGATGAAGATGAAAACTGGAGAGGAAGGGGCTGCATCTCTGAGCAGAGACGGCTCAGTTGGTAAAATGCTTGGGACACTGTCACAAGAACGTAAGTTTGGATCCCGGGTACTCACATAAATGCAGGAATCAGGGGTATTACCTATCACTTCAGTGCTCCGAGAGCAGAAATGTATAGATATCTGAAGCTTCCTAGTCAGCTCATTGAGTCAAAGCAGTGAGCTCCAGGTTCAGTGATGCCTCCACCCCATTACCCAGCTAAGGAACATTTGTCAACAAAAAACACATATGCACTGAATAAATACATGTATAATAAGGAAAGGTTAAACGCATTAGGTTTGTTTTTTCAAGGAAAGGGAAATTTGAGGGAGAAAAGATGAAGTGCTCTTAAATTCTGTGCTAAGAGGAGACACACAAAACTGACATGGCTTTGAGGAAAGGAAGCGTTTGCTCTCATAAGGGACAGGAAGTCCTGAAATGGATGACGGAAGGAGGCACTGGAAGTCTATTCTTAAGGAGTTTGAAGAGCTCAGACCCAACGGCTTGTTGACTTGCCAGGGTTCTGAGATATGACAGCAACAGACCCTGAGACCTGCTGCTGCTGGAATCTATGACTCATGAACACGAACATTTCACCTGGTGGGGGTTGCTCTTCACAGGGCATCTGCCAACATCGATCCTGTCACAGGTTACAACTACAGCTACCCTGTTTCCTGGGAGCTGATGCTCTTGTCAGCCGTCCAGGACCTTCTGCCCAAGCCCCCACGTGCACCTGGTTTCCTGTCACTCCTAATTTCCTCTTCAGTTAGACTCCATGCTCTGATGCTGGGCTGCTCCCCTTGCCCTGACTTGGCTCTGTCTACAGCCTCCCGCCAGACACCAAGACTGTGGCACTGTTCCATGGCTTACCATTGCTTACCATGAGGGTGAGGCCTTTGCATCCCAACTAGTGGGCCGAGTCATGGAAGGAGAAATGAGGGGAAAATTCTAGTCAGCAGTAAAACAAGTGAATGCTTTCTGAAGACCATCCTCTTAGATGGGAAATAAGGGAACTGAAGTAGAACGTGAACGTCCCAGAAATAACCCTGTTTGTAAATAGAATGTACCTTAAGGGGCAGCAAATATAAACCTGGATTAGAGGCAGGCCCTGGTCCATCATTAACTCTGCTTCTCCACTCTCCTTCCACAATTGCTCTCCACTTCTATCCTTCAACCTTAGCAGAGTTGATCTGCTCACCAAATTGGGCATTTTCCACTCAGGATGTTGACCAGCCATGGATATATGTTAAAATTCGTGTGCAGGAACATCGATATCTCCTCGTTTTCCCTTTTTCTCCATGTCTTGGTGTGTGTTTGTGTTCGAGGTCTGAGACTCAGACTGTAAACCTAGAATTACAGAGGAGGTGTAGACTGTCTGATCAAAACAATGCATAACATTCCTACGGTGTTAAGAATAGGCCATCTTTGGGGACTTGGGATGGTAGAAAACTTCATTAAATCGTTGTAAACTGTGCTATGAGAGTGAAGTCTGGGGCCTTCTTTGTGGAATGTGACAGTTCAAAGAACCAGTTTCATCAAAGACAGAGGTTAGGTACACAGTGAAGGACAGAGGAGGCTCCGCGTTTGGTAAGTGTACAGAACACTGTTGATTGTGAAGGGACATCAGACCCAGGAGAAAGAGGAAAGAGGGAAGGTTAGTCAGTGCTGGAGAATTTGCCCACCATGTGTGAGACCCTAGGCTGGATCCCTAGCACCAAAAGGAAAAGATAGGACTCCCCTCACCCCAGAAACACTGTTTGTCCCATCCACGATGAATGGAAAATGAAGATGACTGCAGGTCAGGTTGAAATAGTCAAAGGTATTTTTAGCAGCCTGGAGAAAGAAGGGTAACAAGAAAGAAATGGGGTGCTAGAAGCACGACACTGCTCTAAATGATAGAAATACAATGATGACAAGGATAGAAAATAAAGCTTCCGGTGACGTTACACCAGACTAAGAGAGGGAAAACCAGCACAGCTAAAAGACTAAGAAAAGGTACTGTTCGGGAGAGTGAGGATAAATTATTTTGCCCTGAGTCCTCAAGAACTCTAAGGAAGCAACTGATGCTGTTTAATTGAGAAATCTGTGGAAAGAGGTCCTGACACACCCATACTAAAACACTTGGTGTTGGAATTATTCATTTGTGATTGAAACCAGTACCTAATTCAGTGAATGTCTGTGTGGTGGTTTGAATGAGAATGGCCCCCATGGGCTCATATGTTTGAATGCTTGGTCCTAAGTTAGTGGAACAGCTTGAGAAGAATTAGGAGGTGTAGCCTTGTTGGAGGACTTGTCATTGGAGGAAGATTTGAGGTTTCAATAGACTCATATGATTTCTAGTTAGATCTCTCTCTCTCTGTCTCTGTGTGTGTGTCTCTGTCTCTGTCTCCCTCCCCCCCCCTCCCTCCCTCCCTCTCTCTCTCTCTCTCTCTCTCTCTCTCTCTCTCTCTCTCTCTCTCTCTCCTTATGGTTCTTGATCAAGATGTGAGCTCTCAGCTGTTCCTTTGTCTTACCATCATGAACACTGACCCACTGAGACTGTAAGCAAACTTAAATGCTTTCTTTTATAAGTTGTCTTGGTCATGATGTTTTATCACAGCAACAGAGAGGTAAATAAGAGTCTATAAATAGCTATGATATCAGGGGTTTCTGCTTTGAACTTCTGAATCCCCTGTTCTTAAGATTAACATTTTTTGATGCCAAAACCCAAAGAATTAAAAATTTGTATTATTAATTCTGAAAGAATTTGTAAAACTAGTATATTTCTTTATGGCATATCATATATGATATCCAAAGGGCATATTGAAGTCTAACAGTAATCTAAAACATTTCTGATGTTTATACACTATCTTATATTATTCTCAGGTAAACCAAAGTTAGCCACTGGGATAGTTGATGTCAATTTCAAGCACTAGACATTTGGGTAGAATTCATATGTTAATTATAAGTGTTAGTCACTTCATTAAAATAGTATTTCAAGTGTTTGTTCTATCTATCAAACATCCCAGTGCAGAATTGCATTGCTCGTTTTCAGGGATTTAAATCCCCCACGGGTGTGTCTTGGGGCAGCATAATAGAGGGAAAAGCTGTATTTGACTCTCTAAAAATATATGGGTTGGAATGCTCCGCTGTAATTCCCATAATAATATCTCCTGCCAACACAGAGAATGGCCCATTAAATTCACAATAGTTCAGGGAGAAAATGCATTTAACACTACCAAGTAGAATGTTGTTAAAAAATTAATCTAACACATTGAGTCCTCCTCCCATAAGGATACACTGTATAAAGTCTCCTTGCAATGTAACACCTTCAACCAAAGGAAAGAAAACCAGGTTTTTATACAGAGCACATTTATAAGACTTAAATTCCCCATCATTTCTCGATTTTTTTCAAAGGAACCTAGTACAAGAATTTTTGTGCCAAGACTTTTCCTGCATGCTAGTTCCCATGCATACTTGAAGAAATTGTTCATGTCCTGCTTCTCTGGAAGAAAATATGCCACAGCGTTTAACTTGAAGCTCACTTCCTTGAACTTAGCCCACCCACAACTCAGTGTCCAGACCATCGAGAATTCTTCCTCTATACCAGTCTTTTTGAAAAGGCTGCCATTTCCTAAAAGTTCTGTGTGGGTTGCATGCATGGACAGATTGTTGCACGTGTGCACATGCATGTGGGTGGGTGAACTTGCCCATATGTTTGTTCACCACATGATGTCATATGTCTGTCTCAGCCATGCTCCACCTTATTGTTTGACATAGGCTTTCTCAGTGAATCCGATGCAAACAGTTCCTGCTAGACTTGTTAGCCATCAGGGTCCTGGGCTCCAAAAAGTGACTATGCAAACATAAAACCCATTTAGTAAAATTATGAATCTTCATTTACTTACAAATTGAATATATTCCAGAAAAACTACCATGAAGTCTTTACAGGATCCCTCAAATTCCATAGCATAGAATTTACTTAGCTTTAGGTGATATAGATGTATTTTTTAATTAAAAATTCTGAAATATCTAAAATAAACACTGAAAGGTCAAAAGAAAGCCGTTAGTTTATTTCTAGAAAGTTAATTATTCTGTAAATGCAGATTTAAAAATAGATATAAGTTTCAATAGTCACATTTTTAAATTCCAACCAGCTCCAAATAAAATACCATTAATAATAGTAATTACTGTTTTTATTATTATAAGCTAGCTCATGAAATATTATATCCTTTAAAATAATACATATCTTTAAGATAACCACAACTGCACCAATCACACATATTTGATTATCTAGAAGACACATACTCAACACATCCCAACTACAATTGCTTCATAGCAGCAATTCATTAAACTTATTAAAGCAAAAACCTGAGTAATAACATCAATGCCCATATAGTAGTATTATTGGATTTAACTGGTTTGTTTCATTTGATATTATGGGTTGTTGTTTTTTTAATTCAGATTTTTGGGAGCTTTGTGTTCTAGATTGTCACTTAATTGAATGACATTTGTCAAGTACTGCCATACACAGGCATAGCATTTATTTTTATGACAAGTGTAAAACATGCATCATAAACATCCAGGACTGTAGAGATGAAGGCTGTCTCACACTATGTACTGTAGCTTGAGTTTTCCTGCCTTGCCCACAGTCAGGACAAATTTTGTCACCCGCCAGTCCCACAGTCGCTCAGACCCAACCAAGTAAACACAGAAACTTATATTGCTTACAAACTGTATGAGCGTGGCAGGCTTCTTGTTAACTGTTCTTATAGCTTAAATTAATCCATTTTCATAAATCTATACCTTGCCACATGGCTGGTGGCTTACCAGCGTCTTCACATGCTGCTGGTCATGGCGGCAGCTGGCAGTGTCTCTGTCTCCTTCTTCCTGTTTCCCCAATTCTCCTCTCTCTTTGTCACGCCTATACTTCCTGCCTGGTCACTGGCCATCAGTGTTTTATTTATATAGAGTGATATCCACAGCAATGTACTTCTCTTTTGAGAAATTTACTGTGGGTAAATAAGAATGAATACATAGTTAGGGAAGAATTCCTTCCCATAGTTTTAATATAATATTTTAATTGATATTTAAAGATGGGTCATTTATGAAAACAAAGACATCAAAGGAGCACATGATGGGGGAGGCCCCACTAGCCAAAATCTCACCCTGCAAAGGCTTTTGTCCACATGTAGAGCTAAAAGCTATAGTTCATCTAAATACCAGCATTGGAAAAAGTTTAAATACATTTTGGCATGCTTCCTTTTCTATGCATTTTTACAATTGATACGTAATCTTAGTGCTTAATTTGGATAACTGTAGATGTAACCAACCGTCTTATTAAATAAGAAACACAGAACCAATGTAAAAGAGAAAGCCAAGAGGTCAGAGCTCAGAGCTAAAATCTTACCCTTCCTCCTGCGGTGGTCCTACTTCTCTGAAAGAGAACTACTTCCTGTGTGTATATCTTTACATAGTCTTTCTGTTCTGCCTTCTCATTGGTTGTAAACCTAAACAGGTGACTGCCTTGTCACTGCCTGTATGTACAGCCCTCCAGGTCTTAAGGGTGTGTGTCTCCAACGCTGGCTGTATCCCTGAACACACAGAGATCTACCTAGCTCTTCTACCAAGTGCTGGGATTAAAGGCGTGCAGCGCCATCGCCACCACCGCCACGTTCTTGCTATGGCTCTAATAGCTCTGACCCCCAGGCAACTTTATTTATTAACATACAATCAAAATCACATTTCAGTACAAATAGAATACCACCACAGGTAACATTTTAAGTGGTTTTCCAACCTACTCTTCCTTTTTCCCCCTATGCCCACCTGTCTACTCTCCATCCCTTTCTCCCCCTAAGCCCAGCTCCCTACTCTCCATTCCAATTAGAATGTAATCAGTCAATTAATGTGATAAGAGATTTGCATTTTGTTTCTGTATGCCCAGACTTGTCCATTATGGCTCTGAAACAGGTCTGGACCAGAGGCATTGACACACATCACGATGAAGGTATTGCTATGGAAACAGATAATGTATCCTCCCACATCCTCTCCCTCTCTCTGAATTCTGCTCCAGAATTAGGTGAGAGGACAAGAAACCAATTCTTTTCTTGATTTTGGCACAGTCATACAAATGTGGTCTATGTGTCCATTTATAAGAAATTACTATTTTCAATTAATGGGAGAGACCGCACCTGCCTGTGTATACAATTTATCCTTTAAATATACATAAGACACCCTACCTACTGGAAACATCTCCTTGTAAGTGGAGACACCTCTGACTTAGGACAAACACTACTGTTTAAGATAGCTTTATGGCAGGCTGGAGAGATGGCGCAGAGGTTAAGAGCATAGGCTGCTCTTCCAAGAGTCCTGAGTTCAATTCCCAGCAACCACATGGTGGCTCACAACCATTTTTAATGAGATCTAGTGCCCTCTTCTGGCCTACAGGGATGCATGCAGGCAGAACAATGTATACATAATAAATAAATAAATAAATAAATAAATAAATCTTTGGATTTGGGGATTTAGCTCAGTGGTAGAGCGCTTGCCTAGCAAGTGCAAGGCCCAGGCAGGGTTCAGTCCTCAGCTCTGGAGAAAACAAACAAACAAACAAAAAAAGCCAAGATGGCTTAATGGCATATCCCTCTTTTTTATTTATTTATTTTACATTCTGACCTCAGTTTCCCCTTCCTTTTTTCCTACTCACCCCTCCCCCCATCCACTGCTCCTCTGTTTCTTTTCAGAAAGGGGCAGGCTTCTCATGGGTATCAACAGAACATGGAATGTAAAGTTGCAGTAAGAATAAGCGCCTCCCTTGTATTAAGGTTGGGAAGACCAACCAATACGAGGAATAGGTTCCCAAGAGCCAGCCAGGGCATTAGGCACAGCTCCTGCCATTGCCCTCCTGATCCAAGGAGGAGCGTGGAAAAACCATTAGAGTTGTCTTTACTTCTCTGTCTTTTTATTCCCAGTGGCCACCAAGAACCAACAGAAGAAAACTACAAAAAACTTAAAAATTAAAAACCAGGGAAATTCAAAAAGCAGTTAGGTAAAGGAAGATGAAAGACTAACTTAACAGAAGGAAAAAAGAGAATAAGGAATTTTTTTAATATTTAGCCTATTTGGTAGTTATAAAGTATAAATTTAAAACACTAGGTACACATTTGTAATTATTAGTTTACAAAAGTTTTCAAAGTTTTATCTAGCTCAGCACTTGCATTAAGCTTCCCAATCCAAAGATTCCCTGTAAATGATACAATTTTCAGCCCTCCTTAAGAAAAAGAAGACACAACACGTGACATATAGATGTCACATACATACAAATAGCCCATTTGATCCAGTGACATCATTTCTTTAAGTTTGCTGTAAGAAGATTATCTCAAAAAGTAATAAATATATGTATAGCATACAATAGAATCACAGTCGATATAGACATCTAGAAATGAGATTCAAGGCAAAACATTGCACACGTATGTATGTAAGGGGACCCCATCATCCATCATACACCCATTGTAGAGACCACCAGCTAATACGTGCTATGGAAACAAACAGGTAATAAAAATGTACATACAGCAATACTGCAGTGGTTGTTTCTGTCACTATTTTTCTATTTATAAATTAACCATAATAAAGAGGGACAGGGGTTTCTGAGCATTCATAGATAGGACTGGTGCATTCGGCAGTTTACTCTCGCTGGATGGTTATTAAACAGGATTCTGGCATATTCCAGAATAAGAGGCTTATGGTACACAGAGATATATAATAGCACTGTTCTAGATTCATTCAGTTGATGGGACAACACTATGACTAAAAGCATCTTAGAGGAGAAAAGGGTTGATTTGGCTCACATTTCCAGGTCACAGTCCATCATGGCAGGAAGTTGAGGCAGGAACTTAAGCAACAACTGAAGCAAAAACCATGGAGGGTTGCTTGTTGTCGATTGCTGGCTTGCTCTCTGCCTCATGCCTAGATGGCTTTCTTATAAGCACAATAAAAACAGTGCTTCCTACTGTGGTCTGGGCCCTTGTGCATCAAGACAATGCCCCACAGACGAGTCTCACCTGATCTAGGCAATTTCTCAATCTAGGTTTTCCACTCAGATGACTCAGGGTTGTGTCAAGTTGACAATTGAAGCTAGCTAGGACACCCAGGAGACAGTTCAAAGGAAATCCTTTTAAAACACAGACAACCCTTGAAGATGTAATAACCTTTGATATTTCTTCAAACTCCCCAGTAGTCAAAGAAATGAGAACTAACATAAGGGTTTTTTTTAACTTAGTGAAATTACCACTATTTAAAACTGTATAAGGTTCCAGAGATAAGGTAATACATGGTCAATTCCAGACACAGCATAATAAATAGCATAAATTGGGGGGGGGGGGGCAAAAGGATATTGATATTGGCTCAAAGGAATATTCCTAAATTCATTTAAACATGCCTTTAGTACAAGACCTCACCTCATCGTTTATTCAACCTGCAGAAAAATTGAACACAATTTCCATGCCCCACAGCCAGATGGTACATGTGCAAAATGTGGTCTGTACACTTTATAGCACAGAACATGGCCACTAAAAAGGATGCTCACAGATGTGGCAATACAACAAGAGGGAATACATATACCAGAGTTCCAAACAAAAGCAGGTGCATAAAGTACAGACACCAACCTTACAAACTGTTTTAAAAACCTGTGCATCTAACAGACCAGACAGAGGCACATTAGAATTCTAGCCAGTTATGTCTGTGTGGCAGTATTACGGGTAATTTTTTTTCTTTTTCATTTATTCCTTATCTTTTGATGATTGTAATTTAATTAAGATTCTAATTAATTTCTCATAATCCTCAAATTGTTAAAATAGCAAGTATACTTGTTTCTCGGAAAACTTAAGGGGTGAAATGCATGAGTGATGTAGCATCTTAGAAGCAGTATAAAATAAAATTATAGTAGGATATCTGTTTGAGGACCTATCCCAAACATGATAAAAATTTTTCCTCATTCTGTAAATATCACTGTAGCAGGAATCTTAAAAGTTCTTATTAATAAAATCAAACCCGAGGCGAGTTATTGGGGTCCATGCTGGTAGATCAGAGAGACAGAACTGGCCACAGCTATCTCACCTTGCCATTTCCTCAGCTGGTCCTGTTTCCTCAGACTGGAAGCCTCTGAGTCCTCATCCGGAATGGGTCTCAGCTGAATTGCTGCTCAAAAACCTGAATGCTTAACCAGCCAAAATCTTCTAGCCAAATGCTTAACCAGCCAAAAGCTTAACCAGCCAAATGCCTAACCAGCCAAAATGCCGCTAGTTTCTGGTCCTCACGCCTTATATATCTTCCTGTTTTCTACCACCACTCCCTGGGATTAAAGGCTGGCTTTCTGGGATTAAAGGTGTGTCACCATGCTTGGCTATTTCCAATGTGGCCTTGAACTCACAGAGATCCAGAGGGATTTCTATCTCTGGAATGCTAGGATTAAAGGTGTGAGTGCCACCATTTTCTAGTCTTTGTATCTAGTGGCTGTCTGTTCTCTGACCCCAGATAAATTTATTAGAATACACAATACCACCACATCAACATATCAGAAAGTATAATTACACAAATTAACATGCTCATAATGTCACCAGACCATTTCATATTACAGGACTACCGTGATGCAGCCAGTCCATCATTAACCAAAGCAACATTGTGTCGTGTATGATTGTAAAAAACTCAATGCTCAAATGTTTGTACTAACTGGTAACTATCAATATCCCAATTGTGCATCCTGCTTTTGCTCTTCCTAAGTTTCTTTTAAGATGCAACTAAAAAAATAGACACTAATAATAACTACAGAGGTGGGATGTGTGAGAAGCTGAGCCTGCCTAATAGGCCAGGGGAAGCTGAGCCTGGACTTAGAGAGTTGGGTGGGAATTTGACAGGTGGAGAAAGGGTCAAGCAAAAGATGAGATGTGCTCACATCCCCTCTGTCTGGATCCCAGCAGAGAGGAGCCAGAGTATACAAGTCTAGCAGGGAGGCATGGCCTGGTGAAAGGAATGTGTTCCAAAACCAAATGATACCCTAATCAGCTGTCAGGACTAGTACTCAGAACCTGCCCATCAACTTTGTACTTTCTCCATCATCCAGGGACAGGGGAATATATTGAAGTCATTAAAACTCAAAACCTACCTATAGTCATGACTCAGTTCTATGAAGATCTGGAGGAGTCCGATTATCTGGAGAAAAATAAGTGCTTCCTGCTCGGGTTGTAAGAACTGATGAGATTGTATAAAAGATCTTTGTCGACCCAAGAAATACAAGATACCATTAGTGCTTCTCCCCCTAGCTTTAGTGGGGAGTGCTAAAAGTTGAAAGTTGGATGGCATGACAGATTTCCTCCTATGGTCAAGGTCTTCAAACTTCACTCCATTCCAGAAACCCTTAAAGACTTTTAACACTTTTGCTGCCCAGGTGCAAACTTATTCATTGTATCTGAAACTCTGCAACTGTGACCTGGATTTCAACTCCCCCTGTGAGGCAAATGTCCAACCACAATGGAGTCTCGTGTTCAAGAACTCTGACCTCAAAGTGTCGTCAAGGACCACCGGCATACACGTCATGTAGGTGCATTGTAGTCACGGCAAACTCAAGCCCTCTCAATTCTACTGTGTGAGACTCTCAGTTTTGTAAATTCTTCAGGTGGTTAGCATGCATCTTAAAGTCTGAAAGGCATGTTTCAATCTGGATTTACTAAGATTATAATAAACATTCTTCATTTCCTCCTCTTCTGACTTTCAGAATACAGAGGAGCATAATTCCCAGCTCTCTGTTCAAGGATTAAGCAAGACATCCTTAATACTTGAGATATCTAGAAGTTACCCTCTCTGGGAGAGTAGGAACAGTGGGTTGAAGAGAGAGGCATCCTGGAGGAAGCATGGTGCTGGAACACATGACATTACAAGTTCAGCATCAGCCAGGTTACATCAGAAGCAGCATGCTTGTAGTTTGGAGTTTTGAAGTTTAAGGAGGAGGTCCAGATTGGTGATACAATGTGTGTGAAAATGCTCTGTAAACTGTAAATCATTATGCAAATGGAAGTGTTTCTATTTTCCCTCACAAGTCTTCGTGGATCTTACAGGAGTCTTCAGTGAATTTAACTCTTAATGACAACTAGATGCAATCACCAAATCAGCGTGGGTGCCTCCCCACTCCTCATGTCTTTTCAAATGATGGCGCTGACACCAGGTATCACAACCTGATGCACAGCATCCTCTGCCCAGGTGAGCTGACCAGTGTGACCACACATCCTGCTTTGCCTGCCATGCCGGCACAGTTTGTAATAGCATCTCCATTCATGCTCAAATAATTTAAAATACAGACCTAACAGTGCTTAGAAAATGAGAAGGAGACTTCCCCAATTCCAGCAGAGGAGCCAGAACTTTGAGGACACTTTTCAGGCTGTTGTGGAATCAGCCCTAAATCCAGATATTTTCATGGCTGGAATAAGGAGGGTGTCCAACTTTTTCACACTGTGACATGCTACGACCTACTGTGCATTGGCCCACATTCACAGGTAACCTGAGAGGCATGCAGCCCATAGGGCTATGGGTTGCACATTCCCATCAGTCCCAAGAGACCAAATACTATACACATCTCACAAGACATTAACCCATGATGTATTAGTGAGATGCTAAAAATGTTGGAGGTGAATGCTTTCCAGATGACAACAGACCATCATCATACACCACCACCAATCACCCCTGGTTCTGAACTAGTCATATGGCCCTCGGCAGTCACTGTGGGGTAAGGAAGGGGCAGAGGCAAGCAGGACACTGTACCATTCCAGATAAACACTAGCATGAGCAGAGGCATCTCACCTCCATTCTGCCCCTTCAACGGACAGCAGCTGCCAATACCTGGCAGTGGAATGACTTCATGTCTCTGAATTCTGTTTCTGAAGAAACCGAACAACTATGCATCTACTAGTCGGAAAAGATTATTTTATAAGGCTTATTAAAGAGACTCCCTTAATATTTATAGGTACTCCCATGCTCTCCATGGGGTGGGAGGGTTAGACAGGGAGTGTCTATCTACTGAGCATGTACTCTATGCCATGCATCCCAAGGGATACTTTATGTGCCACATCATGACATACCTCACTTGAAAGAGCCCAAGGAAGGCGGCACCCATCTCTCCATGTCAGTCACAAGAAAACTGGCCCTAGAGGAAGTCCAATTACTCAAGTCACAAGTTATGGTTGTGCAAACCTCAGCTTTTGCTCTCCTCTTTTCCATTTATGTTTCCATTTTGACCACAGCAAGGAAAAGAATCCTAGGAGCAGAAGAGTGAGTCAGCAGCCTTGCCATCCATCTGCCAGGTGTTCATATTCTCCTTCTCTTGCTCTGCCACATCTCTACTCTTTTCTAAGCTGACCTTGGACCCTTATGTTCTTACTGAGGATGTGAAGACAGTGATTCTATCTAAAACAATACTACACCCTAACTAAAGACAGTTCACTCGCTTTTATCTGTCCTCTAAATATCCCAAGTGATCCTGCATCTGAAAATTTTCCCTTTCAAAGAGGTAGCAAATTCTTCTACTTTGTAGCTGTCAAAACACATTCAAAGTACATTTTCTCTTTACTCCTTGCAGCCAGCATGTTTACTGAAAACCCAGTCACTCTGCAAGAAATAAAACTAAACCCAACACAAACTCTCCTAAATCAATATTTCCAATAGTCCGTTATACCAAAGATTCTCGAGTTGCCAAACATCTTGAGTCAAGTCAAATAAACAAATTCATCAATGACACAATATTATATAAAGTTCAACTCCAGCTGTGTCAATGAAGGGAACACCAGCCACGCATGGTTCGCCCATTGTTTTAAAGGGTAGAGCTTTAAAAATGAGTGAGACACATCCTTAGTGCTCTATCAAAATAACACTCAGGTAAAAAAATAAATAAATAAAAGCATGCACAGAAATACCGTTCGGCCATCAAGCCTGATGGCTAAGTTTGATCCCTGAATCCTACAAAGTGGAGGGAAAGAACGGACCCCTGAAAATTGTCATCTGATCTCCACACATGCATGCACCTATCTGCACATGTACCTGCATGTGCACACACAAACACATTAATAAATGAATGCTCAAAAGGGTTTTCAAAAATCAGAATTTGGGGGCTAGAGAGATGGCTTAGTGATTAACATACCTGCTATACAAGCATGGGGACCAGAGTGCTCATCTCCAGAAGTCACATAATTGGTCTTGGCAGCCCATCTATAATTTCAGTCCTCAGAAGATGGACAGGTCATGACTGCTAACATCACACAAACAATCAAAAGATGTCTGGATTTACTACGAGAACGTTTGATTGATGGCATTGGCTGAATTCTCAATAGAATGAATATAGCTTTAATAGATGTTATTTGGGGAATTAAATTGTTTATTCACTGATCTTTTGAATTTTGATGATCCACAGAATATAGAATATCTTCTGCAGGACAAAGGGGCTTACAGAATAAAATGAACGGAGGCAGCAAACTCTGTAACTGGTGGTAGAAAATACGACTGCAAGCCTGGGTGAGAGACAGCATCAGGCAGCCCACCTACCCATCTGCACACCCTCCATCAGTCCTTCAGAACGGTCCCGGTCCGGTAGCCATGTTGTCTTGAAGATCAGTCTCCTAACTACCCACTGTAGGTGGTCAGTGCCATGCAATACAGCAAGAAAGTATGTCTGGCCTCAAAAAAAAATATATAATAACAATCATTATATCTGATTCCTGAAGCTGGTATAAGATCAGAAAACCAGGGCTAAGGCTATAGCCCAGTGGTATAGTGCCTTGTAAACATGATGCCCAGTATGAAGGTTCAGTCAAAACAAAAAATCAGAGGTTTAGTGAGGTTGGAATTCAGGTCATGTGGGATTCCATTTGCCCCTTTTAGATCAAGAAGCCTTTTCATGGGGCTCATGTTCTCTTTTCTCCCAGTAATGTTTCTGAGGATCCATAGCCTGGGCATTTGCCCATGCTCTGGGAGTTACCACCTAGAACCTCTAGTACCTGGACTCCTTAGACAAAGGCTGTTCCTTTTCATATCTTATCTTCTCAATTTTAACCAGTTATCTGCCCTACCTGGGAAAAGCTGCGCCAGGACAGAGGCAGGACATTCTCTGCCTTCAGTACAGGCTGGGTTACCCTTCAGCCCTGAGAGCCTGGCATCACCTGACCATGCAGTGACCCCCACTATGGGGAGCTGCTTCATCTACAGTGAGGGCTAAACCCCATACATAGAGCTCAGGGCTGCACCACGGACGGTACAATCACGGGGACCTATCAAAAGTGATTGGCTCCTGTGCTGAACCCCAGACTCTGATCAAGTAGGTCACATGTGTCAGAGGAACCTGTTGCTGGAGGGCTTCTCTCCAGGTTCCACCAAGCCCCGCAGTCCCACAATCCATGTATAAAATAATCACTCAGACGCTTATATTACTTATAAACTGTATGGCCATGGCAGGCTTCTTGCTAACTGTTCTTATATCTGAAATTAACCCATTTCTATAAATCTATACCTTGCCACATGGCTAGTGGCTTACCGGTGTCTTTACATGCTGCTTGTCCTGGCGGTGGCTGCAGTGTCTCTCCCTCCTTCTTCCTGTTTCCCCAATTCTCCTTTCTCCTTGTCCCGCCTATACTTCCTGCCTGGTCACTGGCCATCAGTGTTTTATTTATATAGCGCGATATCCACAGCATGAACCAGCATTGTCAGAAGCTCCCAGCAGGTTCTAAGAGACGACTGGGTTTGGAGCACTTTGTGTATGTTCTAAGCCCATTTACCAAACTGGAATCACCCACTCTCATGACCAGTCTGCCTCCCGCATCATCATGCTAGAGAGACTCCTGCCTCACACCTGCACGACGCCCAACCTTATAGGCTGTGTTTCCTGGTGAGAGGCACACCTCAGACTGAATTCATCATCACATCTATCATCCTTCTGTCTTTCAGCTCTGCTCACCTAAGCTGTCCACCTGGACAACTTCCCTTTCCTCTTTGGTGCCCAACCTGGCAGCCAAAAGACCTATGGTTATAACCCATTTCATGTTCCTCTCGCCTACCCCTCCCAAGTACATATGGTATTGTGTGGTTGGAAGGTTTCTCTGGTCCCGCCCGCCCTGTAGTCTTTCAGTCACTTATAAAATAATCATTCAGAGGCTTAATATTAATTACCAATTGTATGGCCTATGGTAGGCCTCTTGTTAGATAGCTCTTATAGTTTAACCCATTTCCATTAATCTGTAAGTTGCCACGTGGTCATGGCATTACTACTCCGCTGGCATCTTGCTGCTTCTTCCCCAGTGGCTGGCATCTCTCTATCCTCTCTTTTCTTCTCTCCGAACATCTGCTTGGACTTCCCTGGCATAGGCCAATGTAGCTTTATTTATCAACCAATCAGAGCAACACATATTCACAGCATACAGAAAGACATCCCACAGCAGTGTTGCCCTACATCCATCTCACCCCTGGTCCCTACCCTACCATGACCTGGCTTATCCCAGAGTCGGGGACATTCTTTGTTGTCCTCATCTGCAGCCAAAAAAATTATAATGTGAATAACATGCACTTGGCATGCGTTAGATTCCCCAATAAACGTCTGTGGGGTCTGCATCCAGAGAGGAGTGAAGTGGTCCCACTGGCTTGCTCTGCTGGCTAGGTTCAAGGGGACACTTACAATGACATCAGCTACTGACACGTGAGACTGTTTTTGAAGACTCTCCTGTGTGTCAGCTTGCAGCATTCTGCGGATTCTTTTACCTGACCACCATTCTCATTCTGGCTTGCAAATGAGCAAATGGAGGCCAAAGGTCTGATATAACTTGCCCAGGGTCATGGAGCAATGAGTGTAGAGTCCAGATTCAACCAAGGCTGCCTTCACCCCAGACTGTACTCAGCGCCAGGATGTTCTCCAAGGTCAACCTCCTCGCCCAACAAGGGGACATCTGTTCCTGCATTGCCCACCTGCTCCTGACAACCCAGAGGGAAACACTTCTACCATAATTGCTCCAAGCTGTCGGGAGATATGGCTGTTTCTTTGCAATGACAGACACCCTCGGGTGCTGGAGGACAAGGTTGGAAACCTTGGCTTGTCAGGGATGAAGTTAATATTGTAAGAAGAAGCTGTCTGCTGGGCACCCTAGAGCCCCTCCTGCCTTCCAAGGAGCAGGACAACAGATGCCACTCTTAAGAGAGAAGTACTCCTTGGATAAACCAAGTACAAAAGATTTCAAGGACTCAGAAAAAAAGTCACAGTCACCTCTGGTCTCTCTCCAGCAGGACGTGTGCATAATAAAAGCTTCTCCAGTCCATCCCAAGTAGCCCATCAGAATCACATGGAAAACTGCCTTTCAAGCAATGGGAAAAATCATTAACACTGATTTAGAAACTACAGAAATGAAGAAGCCTATACTTTAATCGACAATAACCCAACTTCGGACCCTGTAACAGAAGTTTCTTCTGTTTAGGAAAATAACAGGGAGCCAAATTACTTATTTTTTTATTTTAAGTTGCTTCTTTTCTCTTTCTAGCCTGGCACATGAACTTGGCTGGCCAGGAGACTGATATCCTATTCAGTCCCACATCATCCCAACACTGACCTGCCTTTGAGCCACACCTGATAAAAATGTACACATTTGAAGTATACAGAGTAATGTCCTGTGATATATGGAAAGGGTCACCCCACCATGCTGTATGACACACCCATCACCTCACACAGAGGCCTTTTGTCCTTCAGTTGGGACATGTGTGGTCTATCAATAATTGTCCCCACCATGCTATGCATTAGACTTCAGAGATTCTTTTCATCTTCTTGCTGTATCCTGTTCCTTTTCCCTCACCTGCATCTAGAACATTTCCTCTCTGACCAGGGTCTGCCTGCATGATTTAGATGCATCAGTGAACATGACAACATTTTACAAGTCATAGAGGCTTCTGATCCAATGCTGCTGGCTCCTGGGAAGGAAGAAAGACCCATGATCCCTTCTAAATATGGTACAGCATTAGGTAGTAGCATTACTCTTCCTCAAACAAAATTTTTGAAAGAAAAAATGGAAGTTGTAGTCGGGTAGGGGATGAGATGCTCGAATACACAGAAATGATGCCTACAAGCTGGGAATCTAACCTGGTCTGCCTGTAGACAAGGCTAGGTAGGCCCTGTTGTCCCATGTGGTGGGTGGCTGAGAAAGCTGCAGAAACAAATGTATACCAGTGTGGTTGAAACATGCTATACGAGTGTCCCTCCCCCCTCTCTCTGGTTTTTCAAGACAGGGTTTCTCTTTGTAGCTTTGTGCATTTCGTGGAGCTCGCTCGGTAGACCAGGCTGGCCTTGAACTCACAGAGATCCACCTGGCTCTGCCTCCCAAGTTCTGGGACTAAAGGCATGTGCCACCATGCTACAGCTACAAGTCTATCTCTTAAACACAGTTGCTCTGTCCTTGGCCAACATGTCATCCTGCCTATGTGAGGCCAAGGAAAGAGAAGAGTTAAAAGAATACAGCTCGCTGCTACAACAGTGAGAAGAACGTGCATCATCAATAGAAGGAAAAAGTCTGGCATTGTCTTCTTTAGGACACTTGTGGCCTCCCCTTTCCCACTTGTGTGTTGAAATGAGCTGCTTTTTCTCTGCTAACATGTAACTTAAATACACACACACACACACACACACCAGCTCCCCAGTTGCTATGGGAACCATCCTGGCAAATTCCCTGCCTTTTACTCTATTAAAATTTCACCCTCACATCTTTGAAGTGAAACACACTTCCGTTTTCAAGAAGACAGCAAGCAGAAGATGTCCTGATGGGATGCAGGTCCCACTAGCATGCTGAATTCCCCAATTCTGATGATCTTTCGGGATAATCACAGGATGCCAGCAACTATGGAGCGGTCTCCAACTAATAAAGTGTAGGTGAGCCATCAAAGCTGGATTGCTGGATGAGCCCCCTAAGACCACAATTCCTCTGTGCCCATTCTGTGATTCCTCTGAGTCACTCATCCTTCCAAGCCTCTACTCAATATCTGAAAGCCTAGAAGACAGGGCTGGAGAAGATGGCTCATAGGTAAAGCACATGTTGTACAAATCTGGCAGACCTGATTTTGGATTCCCCGCACCCACTAAAACCCTAGGAATGGTCACATGCATCCGTGACTCTTGTGCTGGAAGGGGTGTAACAGAGTGAAGAGAATCTCCAGAGATGACTAGTCAGCCTAACCAATTGGTGAGACAACCTGTCAAAAAAGATACTACATAGAGTCATAGTAGAGGACACTGAACATTGACCTCTGGCCCCCACGTACACTAGCACACATGTGCAAGCACACCTGTGAAGAGGGAGGCAGCTGCCCATTTATCCAAGGCTCCACGAATGCTGTCTTTGTGATGACACAAGAGTTCTTGAGTTTACCTTGCTCTCTACAGAGAGGGAGGCTTGCAAATGTATCTCAGAAGCACAATCGCAGAGAAGCCATCAGTATTAGCTAGCCCTATCCTGAGGCACCTCAGAGCAGGACCTTTACAAACTCAGCTGGCAATTGCCAAGTGTGCAGATACAGGACAGCCTGAGCTGACGTAAAGTTAAAAATCAGTTTTAATCTCTTCATTAAATCATGCTGTTGGGAGCCGGAAAGCTGGAATTCATCTCTCATGTCTGTCACGTACTGTGTGCACCACCACCAACGTCCACAATTCCTTCAGTCCCAAATTCCTCATCCGGAAAGAAGAGCTAATAATGCATATAGCAAAGCCAGATGAGGAGGTAAATGACATATGACAAGCAGCACCAGTTCATTGACTTGATTATTGCCAATGATGCCACACTGAGGCGTGACTGACTGGACGAACTGTGAGTAGGGATCATGCTCTTATTACACTGTAAAAAGTGTTTTAGTGAATGAATAAGCTCATGACCTGTTTCTACACAGACAGCAAGATTGGCATGAGGAGGGACCCTGGTGCCTTAACTTGGGCTGGAAGCAAAGATAACTCTCTTAAAGTTGTCACACCTCTGCCTGGGAGAGCAGCTGAGCTCTGGATTAGGATCTTACCCTAACCGATAACAGCAAAAGTTGAGTGGGAGCCACATGAATTCATTTTCCAGACCTTGTCAGCTTATGGACTGGGCAAAAGGCAGACTTGAAAAGTTACCTTGGCCCATATTACTACCCACCATGCTACTGAGTCTTCTGAGGAAAAAAAAACAAAAACAAAAAACTCATGTGGTATCTCTTTCTTTCCTTTATTGCTCCTGGAAACTGAGGGGTTGTGTCAGAATGGAATTTTGCTCTGTGTTTATTTGTGTTTGACTGTGGGTGTGTGCACCACAGTGCACACGTGTGGACATCAGAGGAGAGCCTTGGGCATCAGCTCTCACCTTCCCCCTTGAGACAAGTCTGTTGTTGGCCACTGCTACACTAGCCTACCTGACCTGTTACCTTCCAGGGATCCTCCCATCTCAGTTTCCCATTTCACCCCTGCAGGAGCCCTGGGATTATGAACGTGCTCTCAGCATTTACCCAGTTTTGCATGGATTCTGAGGGTTTGGACTCAGACGCTCATCCTCAGGCAGCAAGTGTTTGTGTGCATCATCTTCCCAGCTATAACTTTTTTTGGTCTGTGATTCAGATGATGATAATTACAGGAGGAGGAGTTGGTGGTCGTGGTGGCTGAAGCATTTGCTGAGAACGACACACTCCTTGCTAATCCCACACCAGTCAGTTTTCAGGGTACTTAACCCAGCCATGCAAAGAGGCTCACAAGGGAGTCAATGTCATAGAGATGACAGGAGTCTGAGTGACTGTTCCCCAGCGGGAATGGGCGTGAGCCACCTAAAAAGAACATATCCGCCTTATATGCACTTCTATGCGCTCCTGAGGACCTAATCATCAATGACCACAACTTTGATAACTTAAATCAAAGTGGAATGCTTCCTAGGATGTCTTTCCTGCTTGCCTTCTTTGGGCTTAGCTGTTTTCAGGTAATATGACCAGAATGAATGCCACAGAGCAATTGTAAGGGAGCAGGTGACGAATATTAACAGTGGTGACAGACAATAAATAAGCCGCATTTCTAATCCTCTAGGGTGAAAATGCCCAGTGAAGACAAGGCATTTGAAAAGGCTCCACCCCAATGACAACAGTGGCCAGGGATCCTAAGTGCTGAGCACCCATGATACACCAGTGTTTATGGTCCCATTTAACATTCAGTAGGGTGTGTGGAGGTGACAATTCTTGCTCTTTTATAGACAGAAAAACTCTGTCAATCAGCTTTCCTTCACTGTGACAAAATATGTTAAGTGGAGGAAAGATTTATTTGGGCATATGGTGTCATGGACTTCTTGGTTCCTTGGCTTCCTTGCTTTGGGTCTGCAGCAAGGTCAAGCATCATGTGGTAGGGAAAAACCACACACTATTGGCAGCTGGTTGGAGAGGAGGAAAAGAAAGAAAAGAGGGCAAAATAAAGAGGGAGAGATGGGGGGAGTGTGGTAGAGAAAGGTCCCAATATACATTTGAAGCAATATACTCTTCCAATGGCCTAGATGGAGGAACTAAGAACCCACCCCTAAATTTCCCACCACCTCCCCAAAGTGCAATCAGCAGGCGAACAAACCTTCAATACATGAGGATTAAGGTACCATTAAAATCCAGACAATGTGGGAATGTCAGCTGGTGCCACCACTGTGAAAGACAGCATGGAGATTTTTCAGAAAAAAAAAAAAAGTGAAATTAGGACATCATCATCATCCAGCTCAAGTCTTGAGAATACACCAAAGGGACTATAAGTCAGTGTATCATACAGGTACTGCTACCTCCATGTTTACTGTGTCTCTTCATAGTAGCCAGAGTACACATGCAGCCTAGAAGGCAGCAACAGATGAACAGAAAATATGTGGGCTATACACATCATGGAATCTTATCCAGCCATTAAAAATAGAAGTGAAATCATGATATTTGCAAGAAAATGGGAGGAACCAGAGTAAAATTAGTTGGACTCAGAAAAATGCATTGACTCATATGTGGAGAACTTAGATTTTATATTATATATATTTATATATATAATATAAATATATATATTTATATTTATATATTATATATATATATAAATATAGGACATGAGAGTAGAATCTGAACTCTGGGGAGGCAGGAAGAGATATCAAGAGAGGGAGGGGAGAAATAGGATAATGGAATAGATGTGACAGGGAAATAAAAGGAACTCAAGGGGAAGAACTAACTTCTGTATTTTCTTTTACGACAGTAAGAATACTTAATGTAAGATCTGTTCTCTTAACAGATTTTGAAAGGCTCTCTATCTCTACGCTCTTAAGTCACTTGCCAGATCTTTCTTCTTCCAGCACTTGCCCATGTCTTAATCCAGCTACTTATCACAAAATCCTTTACAGACGTCCACGGTATAAGATGGAGAATATTGAACATGTTACGTAACATGACAACTGTAACTTGATTCTTATGTTGAGACCTCAGAGTCTAATAGGAGAAGGACATAGTTACATTACAAATCTAGTTAAGTTATAATCATTTTGTTGGAATATAATAATACACCATATTGCAATATTAAATAAAACTATAGTTTGTTTCACATGTGAGGTGTGTGTGTGTGTGTGTGTGTGTGCGCGTGCGCACTATGAAGGAGAATCAGGTGCTGGAATGAGGGTCTGGTGAATTGTGTCATTATTATTATTATCATTATTATTATGTATACAGTGTTCTATCTGCATGTATGACTGCACACCAGAAGAGGACACCAGATCACATTACAGATATTTGTGAACAACCATGTGGTTGCTAAGAATTGAACTCAGAACATCTGAAGGAGCAGCCACTTTTCTTAACCTCTGATCCATCTCTCCAGCCCCGAATTGTGTCTTTTTCTATGAAAAGGCTGCTGGAGTTTTCTTTCTTTCTCTCTCAAGTTAAATCATCACGTGTGCCCTCTGAAAGAGGGTCACAGAGCCCCCGCCAAAGCTCCCTCACCAACACTCTACTCTGTGTTCCTTTGATGAAATCTGAGACTCTAGCTTCCCAGAAGTCATTGCTTCTCTGTCACTTTTGAATTAGATTCTAACCAACCAAGTGTAAAATATTTATGGCAAGATAGTCTTGGCTGTTAAGAAGCAAATCACATTAAAGCACCTGATATTTCAAGTTCGTGACTGGATTAGTTTTAATTAGAATTCTCTCCCATGCCTGAACAAAAAAAAAAAAAAAAAAAAAATTATCCAGGACACGGTATCAGAAAAGTCAGCTTTCCTCTGCTGACTTGGAAAAGATAAATCAACTTGAGAAATTTCCAGTCATTTCCAGACAACTATTTTTTAAATACTATTTTAAATATTGAGACATACTTTAAATTCTTTTAGGTCACCAA
>NW_023505312.1:0-14214 GCF_004664715.2 Peromyscus leucopus | reverse complement strand
TATAAAACCAATAGTATATCCGTATAAAGGATTTATAATGAACTCCCACCAATCCAAAAGAACAATGGACAAGGAGTAAACAAGCAATAGAAGAACATAAAAGAAATCCAAAAACCAAATGTGCAGATTTATACCAACAACCGTCAAAGGTTTAGCAAGTCTTACAAACTAGTGAGATTACATGTACAGTGCAAATGTTTACCTATGGCGAGAAGGCTTATGGCATAGAAACTATCATCATTATTAGTGTGGCTGTGTTTACAATGTAAAGTGAGAAAATATTTTTTTAATATAAAGAAAGGTCACAGACTAAAATCACAAAAGCTAGGCTGGCTCGGCGGTTTAGAGCACTGGCTGCTCTTCCTGAAGACCCTGGTTCAATTCCCAGCACCCACATGTCAGCCCACAACTCCAGTCCGAAAGGATCCAACACCCTCTCCTGGTCTCCATGGGCGCCATATGCACATGGTGCAGAGGTGCGGGTGCAGGTAAGACACGCCCATACACACAAAGTAAAATTCAAAGAATGTACACGAAGTCATGAAAGCTGCCTCCTGACGGGTTAAATATAGGAAAGAAGCAGGAACTTGATGGCTAAGCCTGAGCATTCTCTGACTTACCATTAAATCGCTGTTAGGTTTTAATAGAAACTGAGTCTACAAACAGGCAACACGGTAAAAAGTAACTCCTAGCACTATGTCAAGTTCTGCTTCACTAGGCTCCTCCACCAAGAATACTCAGGTGCAGAGCAGAGGCAGAAGGGATCGGGCTGAGTGTTTACATTCAGAGTCACACTTAACACTGTCACATATGTGACAATCATATTATCATATAAATATATTTATGTAACTTTTAAGTGTATCAAGATATAAGGTAAAATTATTTAATTATAGGTAAATTGAGAATTTATATCACAAATGTATTCACTTTTAAACAAATCCACTCTCACTCCCCTCCAAGTCTTCCCATAGCGTCATCACTTTTCCCTCCCAACTTCATGCACTCTTTTTATTTAACCCACAGCACTACCAGCATGTGCACGGGTGTAAGGCCACCCACTAAAAATGGACAGCCTCCCATGGGCCACTTCCAAATGGAACGGACCCTCCCTCCCCCAGCAGCCATCAAGTGCCAACAGCCCTTCAGCTATGGGGAGGACTCCCCTCCCTCATCCAGTCCAGAACTGTGGCTGACTTGGTCTTATGTATACAGTCACAGCCTCTGTGACAAACTCCTATCTAAAACTGTTGTTCACTAAGCCAAGAAACCACGCTGGGTGGGTCATAAGCCCCAGGGGAGGACTCTGCTATTATTCAGCTAAATGGACAGAGTATTCGACTGTAACCTAAACAGTTATCTTGACACCATGTGTTAGTGCGGCTCTCAGTCTTCATCAGAGAAGCTGATATAGAGTCACAACTGGCCAGAGGGGAGAGAGTGAGAGACTAGAGAGTGTTCTCCTTAATTGGAACCCCTCTCCCCAGGACTCAGGGATCATCAGGGGAAAGGAAGCAGAAAGACTGTAAGAGCCAGAAGCAGTGAAGGAATGCGACAGAACAGTGCTTTCCAGACATGACAGCCACTGCACTCATAAACAAAACTACTTCTCCTTCACGAAAACACAAAACAGAAGAAAATCTTCACTATGAAATCATGTGGTAATGTGTTAGCAGAAACAATTAAGGTTTTGGGAGTCAGCATGAAGTTCAAATACCTTTGCAGAAAAGTATGCAATCTGTAGACATGCCTTTCTCACTAATTTTGTGTACAAAGTACTCAGCACGCAACTGAAGGACAGTAGACAATGCCATGTCTAACTCTCCTGACATCAATGGATACCTGAACTCCCCCATTTCATAGTTAGTGAGTATCATGTGCAGAGCTGCTTAGCAGGCTTGCATTCTGTATGTACATTCTGTACATCCACAGCCTTTGACACACACTCTTCCACAGAAATGAGCATGGACCCAATCCACTGCAGATGAATTACTAGTAACCATTAGCAACCACTGGCGACTGCTGCACAGAACCATGGCAGCAACCGTGGAGTTAGGTACAAAACCTCATCGCAGGGACAAGTACATGAAGGAAAATGTCAGAGGGCGTCACAGGGAGGCAGCCTTTGAAAAGTTCCCAGACAGGCAAGTAAGGTAAGTAGCAGCACTCAGGTCAAGGGAACATGCTGCACAGGGAACTGTAGGAAATACAGTGAGTGCCTGCAGGAACAGGAGAGGAAATGCAGGGGACCCTTAGCATCACAAGTATTTAATCGTGATCTCTTCCTTGAGCACTTAGCACAGTTCACTGCAACAGTTAAGTCATAATTCCATCACTGCGTTGGAGCCACTTGGGTGCTGTCCACTTCATCTTGGTTTTCTTTACAGCATTTACCCAGTGTGCTTCACTCAAGAAATATCTATCTAGGTAGTATGTTCAAGGAACCGTAGCTGTACAAAGATAAGACACAGTCTTCGTCCTTGGCTTAACCTCTCCAAGCTGCAGCTCTCCCTCCTGAAAAATGAGGAGTTTAACCAATGACGGATGAAGGCTGTTCCAGCTCTCAGGATCTAACTCTGAAAGTCAGAGCAGGAACACAGGGACCAGAAAAAAAATAGAGTGACTGGTGGAAAAGCACACACACATACACATACACACACACACACACACACACACACACACACACACACACACACACACACACACACACATAATGCCTGAGAAAAGGACAGACAGGCAATACAAGCCCTTCAGTACCAAGACCTCATGTGATGGTGACCAAATGAAGAGGCAAGCTGAAAAAGCATTTCAAGAAGTAGAAAGAGTCATAAATCTAGTAAATGTTGGAAGAACCTGCCATCTAGTGGCCCACAAAACAAAACACAAAAAAGAAATAACCAACAGTTGCAGCTGTTGGATACAATGACCAGAATGCTTAATGCACACAAAAATTAAACAAGGAAAGAAAATGACATTCAGGGCTGCAAATGTTAAAATACTTAAAGAACTGGGCGTGCTCAGTGTGGAGCACTTATCTAACAAGCAGGAGGCATGGGGCTACATCCCAGCACCATAAAAAAGACTTAAGACCAGACTTGTCAAAACAAGGAAAGTAGATAACATAATATTTCCTATATGTACATACACACACACACACACACACACACACACACATATGAATCCACTGTTCCTCTGAAACAAAACTAAGTGAGATTCCTATGAAATAAGTCAAAGTAAGGCAGAAGTCCTGCAGGTCTTCATTCACTCCCAAGAATGAGCATCAGGCAGCATTCAGAACGTAAGAAGAAATCCAGTTGACTAAGCTGACTTCTTTGGAAAGGGAGGAAGGAAGGAAGGAAGGGAAGGAGGAAGGAAGAGTAGGAGGGAGGAAGGGAAGGAGGGAGGACCCCACTTCCCAGTGCCTATGTGATCCAAAACTCAGTCTGCAAATCTCAGCAAGCCTCAACTCACTTCTAAATCGCTCGCCCCTACAGCTGTCTAAAGATGACAGCATCTGCACCCTCATCAGAAGCCAGCCTATGCTTGTGGAGTGGAATGAAGAGTACAATGTCCGCTCAATCGCTGATGCTCACACCTCAAGTACAATACCAGACACCGGTCTCGTCAACGCACTGGGTCCCTGTGTCATCAAAGGTCCAATGCAGCAGACTCTGACTGAAGCACTCTTCCTTTCCTAGCAGCAATCCTGCAATCCTGCATAGAATCACCAGTCTGTCCCCAGAGCCAGAAAGTTAGCATAGGGCCACCTGCAGGTTCATTCACACAGGAAGCATTTTACCCCACCCCCTACCCCACACTAAGGACTAGCTGCTTCTTTGGAATACTCACAGAATCCCTCCAGTATGGTAAGTTATGTATTCAAAATATGGATGTTTTGATTAAGAGAAAAAGCAAACAGCAACCCACCTGGGATAACCAAACCAGCATCCATGAAGCACAGCGCTTCATCATTCAGCACTCCATCACTTGAAAGTATTCCCTACATCCCTAAAGACTGTATATCCTCTTCCATCTCCAGAGCCTCCTACAACAACCATGGCCCAGATTACTGTGTGTGTAAGGTCAACCTTGATTTAACTACTCTTTAGCACTGCAGTTCACCCCGGCTGACAATCATCCACTTAAAGGCAAGCTGATGTCCTATCTATTATTCTCTGTAAATATTGTGTCAAGTTTGGCTTAAAACAATGTTCACTTCAAGAACAGTCTATTTTCAGTCATCCAAAGCCATGACTTCTCCCTCTGCACAGCTATGACTTGCATTATTCATCAATCAGGTACTTCCCAAGGACTGGATGAAACATTAGTGTTCAAGATAAAACGTTCAAATGGAAACTAAAGGGCCTCTTTTTCTTTCTGATTTATTCAATTATTTATACAGAATACTGCTAAGGCTTCGATAGGGTTTGATTGTAACCTCAAGGCTCAGGCTCCATGTGTTAAAATTTGATCTCCACTGTGAAGTACTAAGAGGGTATACAAAATTAACCTAACTATAGTGCTAAGACATGGGGACTTTGTTTTTTTTGTTTGTTTTTTGTTTTTTTGTTTTTTCAAGACAGGGTTTCTCTATGTAGCTTTGCGCCTTTCCTGGGACTCACTTGGTAGCCCAGGCTGGCCTCAAACTCACAGAGATCCGCCTGGCTCTGCTCCCGAGTGCTGGGATTAAAGGTGTGCACCACCACCGCCCGGCTACATGGGGACTTTTATGGGATTAGGAATAGATAAAATAATTACGGAGAACCTCCATGATTAAAACCAAGTGGTAGAGAGACCAGATGAGGGCTGGGAGCTTTCTCCCCTCTTCCTCTCTCCCTGCCCTGCCCCCAGCGCTGCCCCTCCTGTTCCCTTTCCATGTGATAATCTTAAAGGTCACAGGATTCTTGACAGCATGAAGGTTATCCACCAGATAATGCCCACAGACCTTAGACCTCCAGGACCGTAAGCCAAAATAAACCTCTATTCTAAACAAACAAACAAACAAGCAAAAAGCACACTTCCAGTATTTCCTGATAGCAAGTACAAATGGAGTAACAAAAAACAGCTTATTCCACTATGACATATATCCATAAAATTCATGACACAGAGGGTCTTGATGAGTAATAGGCTGCAAACCCCATTCAATAGTAACTGCATCATTTTGTACATTTAATGAAATCACTGAGTTGTACTGAAATTGTTAGTATCATCAAGAACTGGAGCATGAGTATCTTCTCAAAACAGGAGGTATTTTCTCAGCCTTTCAACATCGCTGAGATGTAGTCTAAACTAGTCAATACTAAACAGTACTTGTGTAGTAATCAAAGACCTGGTGGAAATTCAAACAGAATAAATCCAATTTTGCTTACGTATATTTACAATTAAATTAAGAACAAAAACTAAAAGAACCCTGCACACTGTTAAAAGTAGTCAGTGTCATTTAAAATGTCCATTGAACATCCTCATTTGTGAGCACACGACCACGAAGATTGACCTCACAGTGCTGAAGTACAGGGAGCACTCCAGAGCCTCCTCTAGCAAGCATTCCACCCACCGTGCAGTAAAAGTTCAGTGTCAGAGCTGGAGCGATGGCTCGGTGGTTAAGAGCACTCGCTGCTCATGCAGAGGACCTGGGTTCAATTCCCAGCACCCATGTGGGGGCTCCCATCCACTTGTAACTCCAGTTTCATGGACTCTGACACCCTCTTCTGACCACTGAGGGCGCCAAGCACACACATGGTGCACACATACACATTCAGGCAAAATATTCATGCACAGAAAATAAATCTTAGGGACAAATTTCAGTTCAGTGTTGTTTCCTCTGAGAATGTAAGGGATTCCTTTCAGCCAGAACCAGTGTAAACTAAAATAAAACCAGCAGTTCAGAGAAAACAGTAAGACAAAGAGGAAGAGGAGAGTGGTGGCACACCGGGTGGATGGAGAAGGGAGAGGGCTGGAGCATGAGACACTCTGAGTGTGTAAGGAGAATAAAGTGCATTTCTGGGCTGACTCAGATATGGAGGAAAATAACCAAGCATGTCCATGGAGCGTATTCGCAAGCTGCCTAATTAATTTCTGTTTCATGTTACCCAATTTACCACCCCAATTTCTCTTCTTGAACACAGCTTGTGGCACCAGACAACACAATGAATTTCATAAAAACCATGAGTTTGTGTGTTATCAATTTATTCCAACTCTACTATGGCTGATGTATTGTGCACTTATAAAACCCTTGTAGATGATGAATGTCACATGCTCATATTACTAGAGAGAGAGAAAATAAACAAAACTGTGATAAATATTTCACCTTCTTTCATTTAAAAAAAGACCACACAGTGAAAATATAAACCACAAAGCAAATATTTTATCATTCCCAGTAGGATATTTACATCCATCCCTGCTTGACAGCAATTCTCAACCAGAAACATCAGTGCCATCCATCTCTGAGCCGACGGCTATCAAGAGTTACATATGACTGTGGAATCAAGGAGAACATCTCCTTCAGTTAGAGAATATACCTAACTTTCGAAAACTCATTAAAAAGACCACTCCCACTAAACATGCCCTCGGGTGCTTAGACTCTTGTATGCTGAGATTACAGGCATGTACCACCATTCCTGGGTTGGTAATTAACAAGAATGTTTATTTAACTAAGCAAAGAGTAGATTTTAAAAAGAATATATGTCACCATATATGGTCTACAAAGCTCTACATGATTCGGCACTTAGCATTATTCTTTGACTTCAGATAATTAATCTACTTGTCAATCGGCTCCAAACTGGCCTTCCTGCTATTTCTAGACAGCACAAAGGACATCACCAAGTCAGAGCTAGCTATTCTGCCTGCATGGAGGCCTCATATCCTAGCTATGCAGAAACAACTACCTTCCCTTCTTGTCAGTCTTTGGGGAGGTGTCACTTTTTCAGTGGGGGTAACCTAGACACGTTTTGTTTTTACATTTGTGTGTGTGTGTGTATGTGTACGCGCACATACACATAGGCATAAGCATATCCCACAGCGTGGGTGTAGATATCAGAGGACAGTTTATAGAAGCCAAGTATCTCTTTTCACCCTGTGAGTGAACTCAAGTCACTAGCTAGACACTCTAAACTATCATCTGTTCCTTACTCTCCATCTCTGGTAACTTTCTTTTCAGGAGTACTTACCAGCTCTTCACATACCTTATGCCCATGGTACCATCTACAGTAAGATACGTAAGGTCTAGCAGAGGGCACAGAGGGTAGAAATCAATGTTCACTGGGAAACATGGAAACGTACTACCGCAACACTATGAACATTCTAGTCACACCTGCAGCTAGCACATTCATGACCAAACTATTATGGGAGCTGCAAAGGAGAACAGCAAAGCATTGCACATACCTAGCAGAATGAGTAAGAAAAATAAATACCACTGTCCACAAAGACAAGTCAATATATAATGTGTGAAATTAGAAACAAAGCAGTAACAATGTGAGCGTTTTACTTCAATCTTAAAGATGAAGAATCAACTAACAGCTGAAAGTATCTACTTGTGGAAAGCAAGAATGTGGAGCAAGGGTTTTTTTAGAACTACTTAACACTTGAAATTACATCCAAACATCATTCATAAAAATAAAAGGTAAAAGAAAGAAAAGAACTGTAACGGTAAATGCCATCTTGGGAAGTATTCACCATGCATCTCACACATCTAGAATTAATATGTAGATTATACAGATTATACAAAATGTCAGGACCAAAGTACCTAATAAAATAAACCCTATGATAAGCATTTCATAGTGAATAAGCACTGAGTAGCCAATTAACATACAAAGAGCTGTTCAACATCATTAGTAGACAAAGAAATGCAAATTAAAACTAGAATGGGATATTTTTTGTTCCGTTATTGGGTTTTTGCAGAGATGAGGATGAGCTCAGGACCACGCACAGGTACCCCTGAGCTGCACCTGTTCCATCCCAGAGATAATTCTTTCACAACAGGCATTCAATCTGATAGTAATCCCACCACCAAGAGTACAAACTACCAAGGCTACTTTCATGGCTCTCCACAAACTGATGGTAAGGCCCCTTGCTGAAGACAACCTCTACATAACTCACTGAAAATGGAGCTGGTGCCTACCTAGAGCCTTCATCCTTTGGACTAGTGTTTTTGGTACTGCAAGCTACTCTACACACTTCCAAGGGGGAAAGGTAAACATGGACCCAGCTACAAATCCTTGTTCTCCACAAGTGACCTGCCTGCAAGATACACCGGCGCAGTAGTGGTACAGAGCTTGTGGGAGTAACCGACAACTATCTGATTGGATTTAAGGCCTGTTCCATATGATACAACCCATCCCCAACACTGCTCGGGTGGCCAAGAACCTGAGACTAAATAACCCAGGGACCTGGGGAAAACCCAAATACTACTGTGCTACTAAAAAAACATAGCAATAAAATGACTCCTAACAACATTCAGTGCCTTACTCGGTCATCATCAGAGAAGCTTCTTCCTGCAGCAAATGGAAACAAATGCAGAGACCCATAACCAAACAATATGCAGAGAGTGAGAGACCTTGGAACACTCAGTCCTAAATATGATGTGTCCATCAAATCCCTCCCCTCAAGGGTTCAGGGAACCCTTTGAAAGAGGAGGCAGTAAGAGTCAGAGGGGATGGAGAAAACCAAGGAAAAAAGGTCCTCTAAATCAACAGGATGGATGCACATACAAACTCACAGAGACGGAGGCAGCATGCACAGGGCATGCACAGGTATGCACCAGATGGGCTCCTAGAGCTGAAAGAAGAAGTGAACACACACACACACACACACACACACACACACACACACACACACACACACACATACACACCCCTAACCCAGAATCCATCTTCAATTGAAAACCACTTGCAAATAAAAAACCAGTTTCCTCCAAGGAAGTCTCACTGGAGAAACAAACCACCCTTAGGGTAGGCCGCATTCCCAGTAGTAGATGGCCAACACAAAACAAACTCAATGGCATCTTTGGGGGTTCTCTGTCTCAGAGCGTTAAGTCAGGACATTTCTTTTTAAACCTCACAAGTCCTTTGTTTATGTATTTTGTCTTCTGGTCTTGTGTTTTTATGGGATTCCTGTGTGTGCAAACACGCGCCTCTGCATCTATGTGCATCTCTTGTGCTTTTTCTTTGGCTCTTTTTGTTTGGTTGTTTTGTCCTCTTTTAATTGGTTCATCTTTGCTTCATTGTACTGTATTGCATTTTATTTTACTATTATTCTTTAGATGCCTCCTGTTTTCTAATGAAGAGACAGAAAGGGTGTGAACTGAGATGGGAGGGGAGATGGAGAGGAACTGGGAGGAACAGGAGGAGGGGAAAAAATAACATTGTATGAAAAAATCAATAAAAGGGGAAAAAAGCATAGTGAGAACAAAAACCGTGAAGTAACAGAAAAACTCACACGCTGATGGTAAATTGGTAAAACTACTGTGAAAAAATGGTGGCATTATCTGATAAACTTGGAGACGTTCCTCCCCAACAGTTCAGCCAGTCAAGTCCCGGTTCTGCAGCCTGCAGATACTCATGTACATATGTGCCAAAGTAACAAACTATGACTATTAGCACAATACAACTTTACAACTTTTAAAACACCCTGAAAAAAATCAATTTTCATCTACAGGAGAATGAAACATGCTGCACAATATTGAAAGAATGAAATACCCTACTAGTAGTTAAAAAATAAATGAACTAGAGCAATATAAATCAAACATCAAGTCAGAGAGCAAGATTTGTGTATCTTCTGTGTGATTTCATTCACATAAAATGAAAACAAGACAGCTAAATAAAAGGAAGTGATAACACTGTGAAGAAGGAAAGGAATTAATATTTACAGCTAAAGGTAGTGTTTTCTCTCTGACAAGACAATGGGGTCATGAACGTGTGTGGGTGTGTGGGTGTCTGTGTCTGTGTGTGATTGTGTGGGTGTCTGTGTCTGTGTGTCTGTGTGTGTGTGTGACTGTGTGTGTCTGTCTGTGTATCTGTGTGTCTGTGCGTCCATGACCATATGTATGCAAGTTCTTCGGCCATATAACATTGCATCCAATTCCAAACACAAAGCTACAGACTTACCCGGCCTGGCATGCAAAAGTTGTTATTAATAAATAAAGTTGCCCAGGGGTCAGAGCTATTAGAGCCATAGCAAGAGCGTGGCGGTGGTGGCGCACGCCTTTAATCCCAGCACTTGGTAGACAGAACTAGGTAGATCTCTGTGTGTTCAGGGATACAGCCAGCATTGGAGACATATGCCTTTAAGACATGGAGAGCTGTACTTACAGGCAGTGACAAGCAGTCACGTATTTGGGTTTACAACCAATGAGAAGGCAGAACAGAAAGACTATCTAAGGACAAACACACAGGAAGTAGGTCTCTTTCAGAGAGGTAGGACCACCACAGGAGGAAGGGTAAGGTTTTAGCTCTGAGCTCTGACCTCTTGGCTTTCTTCTTTACATTGGTTCTGTGTTTCTTATTTAATAAGACGGTTGGTTACAGGTTGTACACACTCTTAGTCAAAGACTCAAGCATATGACAGAGTGTTTAGGACTCACCAATAGACAAAGGCTAAATTCAAAATTCAGAACTCATGTTTTGTTCATCTGACTCAAAATCTGATACTCTTTCCATTTAGAGAACCAGACAGATAACTTGGCCAACTCACCAAATACATGTCAACTTCAGTCTCATGTAACAAAGAGGAAAAGCCACCGAAAGTAGACATTCACAGTGTCTAGTAAACCTCAGTGGAGGTGGTAGGTAAACAATGAAGCAGAGAAACTATGAAGAACAGGGTAGAAGTATTGAGAGGAACCCTGCAAACAATGAGCTGTCAGCCTGACTGTGATGGAGAGGTGATGTCTACTAAGACCGTGCATACACGGTCCTTCCTCAGTCCTCCAAATAGCACTGAGACACGTATTACGTACAGAGAGGAAGAAGGTCTAGAAGGCTAATAGGACAGGACAAATTTCTCAATGAAATCTCCAGTGTCTGGTCTGGCTCAGGGAAGTTCACTGAGCCAGACCAGAGGCAGAAAGATCAGAGTACAAGTGCAGTATTACAGACAGTGAACACGATTACACACAGGAGCACAGAATGAAGACACCAAGATTTGTGTAGGCACCTAATAGTCCAGTAAATATGAGAACAAAGAACTGCTCACCTATGGCCAGGGTGGTAAACAGCGGTATTTATTCCATGCGGATAATGACCACTAAAGCTGAAACTGTGACTCTCTTGGTAGCTCTGATTTGTTCCAACACTAGGATAAAGAAAACAAACAGAAATAAGTAGCAGCAAAGCACCTCGGACATCACAGACACCATGGACACCTCGGACACACATCCTGGGCACCATGGGCACCATGGACACTGCAAGCAGCTAGTCTTTAGGGACAGACAACACCCAACACTGTGGAGGATGTAAAACAACCGGACACACTACAGTAGGGAGATGACTGATAGGACCACATTGTTAAAGTCTGAAAGCTCGTATAAAAATAAATGGCATGACCCTATGACCCAGCAATCCCACTGGAAGATAATGACCTAGGAGGAATTAAAATGTTTATCCATAAAGACTTATGCAAGAACGGTCACAGTACAATCTATGCCATGATCAAGAACGGTCCAGTTTGCCACAGACCCAAACTGGAAAGTCTATCTACAAAGGAATGAATAAACAAACCATGAGATATCTGTGTATCTATATGTAAATATATTTATATAGCCCATTAAAGATAAATCATTGGTTAAAAAAGGAATAAGGTAATGATATACAAAAATTTAATGAATTTCAAAATAAGCTGAATGAATGAGATTTGGGCAAGAGATTGTAATATTATATGATTCCATTGATGTGAACTGTTTCAATGGGCAAAACTAATTTGTGATTAAAATAAAAATTTTTGAAAATGGCAGTTTTCATGGGTAGATGTAGAGGAGGGAGGGAGGAGAGAGGGAGGAGAGAGCTCTCTAGTGGGGTGACAATGTCCTATTTCTTGACAGACGTCTGAATGGTACAAATCAGTGCACCTATCAAACTCACAGGAGCTACAATTAAGATCTATGCATCCCACTGTATGCAGCTTTCATCTCCAAAAAAAAAAACTATGAGCAAATAATACGCATTCTTAATAACATAACATTCTCAAAGCATTTGTGTTTCCAACTCACTATGAAACACAAGAAACAAATGTATGAGTATTCTCTATACAAGTCTTTCAAAGTGCTAACGTGTTTTGCAATTTTTCATAGCATGATAAAATTTTTCATAGTATAAAATATCAATACCTGACATTAAATCAGAAAAATAAACATTATATCAAAATGACCTCCAATGCATTTTTACCTGACAAGGTAACTTCTAAGTTCTCCTCGGTAATTGATGACCAAGAGCTCTGCAGACCACTGTGCACTTGCTTTGTATTCTAAAAATACCAACCAGCAATGCATAGCTCAAGTCACCAGCAAAGCTAGACGCCTGAAAACAGGAGAAAATTAAGTTACTATAGAGATAGCAGAAAAATTAGCACATGCCTAACTAGACAACATCCCAGACATTGGCTGTGACACCAAGTTTAGACCAGGCTCCTAACCAGTTAGGAGCCATAGCAGGCTCCTTGAAAGACTCAACTTAAAAAGCACATTTCTATTCAAATTCTCTGTAAAATAAAGAAGAAAAAAGTAAAGCAGGAGATGCCACCATTCAGCCTCTTTCAAGACATAAGCTTTCAAGTATTAATTAAGTATTAAGTCGATGCGAAAAAAACTTCAGGTACCTTCCATGTGCCTACTCAGCAACTCAAAGGGAGGATGCAACACTCATGTCAGCCTTTCCATCAGGCAACCATGAGTGTGCTGACGGAGATCTGAAAGTCTAAGCCCCTTTGGAGGCATACCAAACAGTATCCACCTAGAACGTGACTGGAATGCTCCATCCTGTCATGAAGACTATTCTAGGTTAAAGACAACTAAGAATCAATGGACAGCCAAGGATCTCTAGTCTCCCCTTCCTTAAAAAGGAGGCACAAATTTCTCTTAGTGACAGTGTCCCTCTGGAGTAGGCAGAGGAGAAAGAGGCACGCCAAAATAAGTCTGTGAGCCTTCTAAAGAGCAGTTAGGTCCTTCACACAGCCCCACCTCCTTTTCCCACAGTGCACCAACCCTGGCAGCCCTCACTCCATTTCTCTCGTGTGCTTCCATCTCCACGCTTCACAAGCCTCTGCAAAACAGTACATGAGCTCCTGGCTCAAACTGTTTCTTTGGGTTTTCGCTTTTCTATAAAGCCCCGTGCAGGCAAAAACACCGGTATCAATGAACATATTATTATGTTAAACTGTCTCTTGTAAAAATTTATTTGCAGGCCCACAGAAACCAAATTCAAGAAAGTGGAAAAAAATGAAAGTTTTGTCTCCAACATTTCAAATAGTTCTTCATGACCTAGAACTATTCAATAAACACCCACATAGGCCTAATCCAAACAAAGAGAGTCTACAAATATGAAAATATCAAAACACATAGAAAATTTCACACTTAATACCAAGGCAAAAATGCAAAACACCTCATAACATTTCATGATGATTACATGTTGAAATGATCATGTGAAGGATATATTGTAATTAAATAATACAGCCCCCATAAGTTTCACATGTGCCTTATTACAACTACTTGAAAATGTGAAATTATACTTGACCACATAGGTAACTCTCATTACAGTCCTACTGGACAGCACTAGCCTGTTCGATGGTAATTGGAACCGTAGTTAGGTTTTGTGGAACTTCTACAAAATGAGCTCTGTTCATTCTTTCCATGTTTCCACTTGTTATTTCTCAGGAAAATCATTCCCTGTATCACTGCCTGTCGACATTAACTTCTTCAATCAGCCCTATTACTTTTTCTCTACTCTCCCTTTGAATTTCTGACTTTTTAATGTAACAAAGTCCAGCTTCTCTAGAAGTGGCTTCTCCTTCCACAGCCCAGGGACTTCTTCCCTCACTATAGCCTATCAACAATCTATACCATCATAAAAGAAACACTGGATCTCCTACGTATAATTTCGAGGGCAGAAGATGTGTGGGGGGGCAGTAATAATGAAAAGGAAAGCAAAAGACCAACACACTGTTCATGCTGAAACCCTGACTTAAATCCCACCAGGCCCACACACAAGGCTGCTTGACTGTTCAGCCAGTCAA